>NC_053025.1:121353190-121481120 GCF_003073215.2 Triticum urartu | reverse complement strand
GGGCACAATCCGTTGAAGAGAATATCACAAGCTTGAGCATTGTATTGCAACATCTTCAACTCATCCGCGGTAGCTTCACGGTTTGGTTCTCTCCCATCAAAGAAGTCACCTTGCAAACCAACACACACAATAGCCCAAACGGTGGGGTTATGTCCAAGAATACGCATTTTCATTTTATGCTTCCAACTAGCAAAATTAGTACCATCAAAGTAGGGACCTCTACGGTGGTAATTTCCCTCACTAGACGCCATACTCTCCTAGGTTGTGAAACCAAGGCTATGACCACCAAAGCTATGGAGATCAAAGCAAATGGAGACCAAAGCTCTGATACCACTTGTAGGATCGAAGTATGTCTAGAGGGGGGGGGGTGATTAGACTACTTGACCAAATAAAAACTTAACCTTTTCCCAATTTTAGTTCTTGGCAGATTTTAGCTATTTTAGGACAAGTCAAGCAATCATCACATAATTCAAGCAAGCATGCAAAGAGTATATTGGCAGCGGAAAGTAAAGCATGCAACTTGCAAGAATGTAAAGGGAAGGGTTTGGAGAATTCAAACGCAATTGGAGACACGGATGTTTTTCCCGTGGTTCGGATAGGTGGTGCTATCCTACATCCACGTTGATGGAGACTTCAACCCACAAAGGGTAACGGTTGCGCGAGTCCACACAGGGCTCCACCCACAAAGGGTAATGGTTGCGCGAGTCCACACAGGGCTCCACCCACGAAGGGTCCACAAAGAAGCAACCACCCACAAAGGGTCCACGAATAAGCAACCTTGTCTATCCCACCATGGCCATCGCCCACACAGGACTTGCCTCACTAGCGGTAGATCTTCACGAAGTAGGCGATCTCCTTGCCCTTACAAACTCCTTGGTTCAACTCCACAATCTTGTCGGAGGCTCCCAAGTGACACCTAGCCAATCTAGGAGACACCACTCTCCAAGAAGTAACAAATGGTGTGTAGGTAATGAACTCCTTGCTCTTGTGCTTCAAATGATAGTCTCCCCAACACTCAACTCTCTCTCATAGGATTTGGATTTGGTGGAAAGAAGATTTGAGTGGAAAGCAACTTGGGAAGGCTAGAGATCAAGATTCATATGGTAGGAATGGAATATCTTGGTCTCAACACATGAGTAGGTGGTTCTCTCTCAGAACATATGAGTTGGAATGGTGTATGCGTTCTGATGGCTCTCTCCACGAATGAAGAGGAGGTGGAGGGGTATATATAGCCTCCACACAAAATCCAACCGTTACACAGTTTTCCAATCTCGGTGGGACAGAATCAACAAACTCGGTCGGACCGAAAATGTAAACCTAGTGACCGTTAGAGATTTTCGGTGGGACTGACATGCAACTCGGTAGGACCGATATGGTTAGGGTTTGGGCATAACGTAATCTCGGTGAGACCGATTACACAAACTCGGTGAGACCGAATTTGGTAATTAGCTAACTAGAGAGTTGGTCAGGCAAACTCGGTGGGACCAATTTGCTCTTTCGGTGAGACCGAAAAGTTACAAAGGGGAAACACTGAATTTACATTGCAATCTCGGTGGGACCGATTCGCTCTTTCGGTGAGACCGAAAAGTTACGAAAGGGAAACAGAGAGTTTGCAATCCCATCTCGGTGAGACCGAGATCCCTATCGGTAGAACCGAATTGCTAGGGTTTGGCAGTGGCTAATGACAAGTGAAACTCGGTGGCGCCGGATAGGAAGAATCGGTAGGACCGAGTTTGGCTTAGGGTTTAGGTCATATGTGGATATGGGAAAGTAGTTGAGGGTTTTTGGAGCATATCACTAAGCACATGAAGCAAGAGGCTCATTATGCAACACCTCATCCCTCCTTGATAGTATTGGCTTTTCCTAAAGACTCAATGTGATCTTGGATCACTAAAATATAAAATGAAGAGTCTTGAGCTTTTGAGCTTGAGCCAATCCTTTTTCCTTAGCATTTTGAGGGTTCCACTTTCACATCCATGCCATGCCAATCATTGAGCTTTCCTGAAATAATCATCTTGGAATAGCATTAGCTCAATGAGCTATATGTTGTTATGAATTACCAAAACCACCTAGGGATAGTTGCACTTTCACCCCCCTTGGGCGCGCCACCCTCCTTGGCCGGCCCCCTCCTCCACTCCTTTATATACGGGGGCAGGGGGCACCCCAAAGACACAACAATTGATCATTGATCTCTTAGCCGTGTGCGGTGCCCCCCTCCACCATAATCCTCGATAATATTGTAGCGGTGCTTAGGTGAAGCCCTGCGATGGTAGAACATCAAGATCGTCACCACGCCGTCGTGCTGACGGAACTCATCCCCGACACTTTGTTGGATCGGAGTCCGGGGATCGTCATCGAGCTGAACGTGTGCAAAAACTCGGAGGTGCCGTAGTTTCGGTGCTTGATCGGTCGGGCCGTGAAGACGTACGACTACATCAACCGTGTTGTTATAACGCTTCCGCTTCTGGTCTACCGTGTTGTTATAACACTCTCCCCTCTCGTTGCTGTGCATCACCATGATCTTGCATGTGCGTAGGAATTTTTTTGAAATTACTACATTCCCCAACAGCTTTATCAACTTCAATACCTCTTTCAGAAATTTTATGCCCCAAGACAATACCTTCATTAACCATAAAGTGGCACTTCTCCCAATTCAAGACAAGATTAGTTTCTTCACATCTCTGCAAAGCTTGATCAAGGTTGCTTAAGCAATCATCAAAAGAAGTCCCATAAACAGAGAAATCATCCATGAATACCTCAACAATCTTTTCACAAAAGTCAGAGAATATAGCAGTCATACATCTTTGAAAGGTAGCAGGTGCATTACATAAACCAAAAGGCATACGTCTATAAGCAAAGGTACCGAAAGGGCAAGTAAAAGTTGTCTTTTATTGGTTCTCTTTTGACACAGGTATTTGAGAGAAACCAGAATAACCATCTAGAAAGCAAAAATGTGTATGTTTGGATAATCTTTCTAGAATTTGATCAATAAAAGGTATAGGGTAATGATCCTTTTTAGTAGCTTTATTTAATTTGCGGAAATCAATTACCATTCTATAACCTGTGACAATTCTTTGTGGGATCAATTCATCTTTATCATTAGGAACAACAGTAATACCTCCCTTCTTGGGGACACAATGGACAAGACTTACCCACTGACTATCAGCAACGGGATAAATTATACCTGCCTCCAGAAGCTTTAGTATTTCTTTTCTTACCACTTCTTTCATCTTAGGATTTAACCGTCGTTGGTGATCAACAACCGGTTTAGCATCCTTCTCCAATTTTATTTTGTGCTGGCATAAAGTGGGACTAATGCCCTTAAGATCATCAAGTGTATATCCAATGGCAGCATGACGCTTCTTCAGAGTTTTCAATAATTTCTTTTCTTCATGCTCTGAAAGGTTAGCACTAATAATAACAGGATATATTTCCTTCTCATCAAGATAAGCATATTTAAGAGTATCAGGTAAGGGTTTAAGCTCAAACACGGGATCACCCTCGGGTGGAGGAGGACCCCCTAGAATTTCAACAGGCAAGTTGTGCTTCAAAATAGGTCCCTGTTTAAAGAATACTTCATCTATTTCCCTTCTTTCATTCATAAACATATCATTTTTCATGGACTAGCAAATATTGTTCTAAAGTATCACTAGGAGGCACGACAATAGAAGCAATACCAATAATTTCATCTTTACTAGGCAATTCTTTATCATGGGGTTGTCTACGAAATTTAGCAAAATTAAATTCATGAGACATGTCCCCTAAACCCATAGAAACAATATCTTTATTGCAGTCTATCTTAGCATTAACAGTATTCAAGGAGGGTCTACCAAATATAATGGGACAAAAGTCATCTTGTGGGGAACCAAGAACAAGAAAATTAGCAAGGTATTTAACTTTCCCACACAAGACTTCAACATCTCTAACAATCCCAACTGGTGAAATAATATATCTATTGGCAAGCTTAATAGTAACATCAATCTCTTTTATCTCAGCAGGTGCAATATCATGCATAATTTCTTGGTATAAGGAATGAGGTATTGCACTTGCACTAGCACCCATATCACATAAGCCATGATAACAATGATCTCCTATTTTAACAGAAATAACAGGCATGCCTACAACAGGTCTATGTTTATTTTTAGTATCAAGTCTAGCAATTCTAGCAGACTCATTCCAGAAGTAAATAACATGCCCATCAATTTTATCGGCCAAGAGATCTTTAACCATAGCAACACTAGGTTCAACTTTAATTTGCTCGGGGGGTTTTGGTTTCTTAATATTACTTTTATTGACCACAGTTGAAGCTTTAGCATGATCCTTTATTCTAACAGGGAAAGGTGGTTTCTCAATATAAGCAGTAGGAACAACATGATCATTATAAGTGATAGTCTTTTCTTCAACTTTAATAGGTGCAACTACTTTTACTTCAATTCAAGGATTATATTTAAACCACTTCTCCTTAGGGAGATCAACATGAGTAGCAAAGGATTCACAGAAAGAAGCTACTATCTCAGAGTCAAGTCCATATTTAGTGCTAAATTCACGGAAAGCATCAGCATCCATAAAAGATTTAACACAATCAAACTTAGGTGTTATACCTCACTCCTTACCTTTGTCGAGGTCCCAATCTTCAGAGTTGTGTTTAATTCTTTCCAATAAATCCCATTTGAATTCAATAGTCTTCATCATAAAAGATCAAGTACAAGAAGTATCGAGCATGGTGCGATTACTGAGAGAAAGCCGAGCATAATTTTTTTGAATAATCATGTCTTTTGAGAGCTCATGATTGGGGCATGAATATAACATTGACTTAAGCCTCCCCCAAGCTTGAGCGATGCTTTCTCCTTCGTGAGGACAAAAATTATATATATAATTACGATCACGATGAACCAGACGCATAGGATAAAACTTCTGATGAAATTCCATTTTCAATCATTGGTAGTTCCATGATCCAATATCATCACATAGCCTAAGCCATGTCAATGCATCTCCCTTCAAAGATAAACGGAATACCTTCTTCTTGATAACATCCTCGGGCATACCAGCAAGCTTAAATAATCCACAAACTTCATCCACATAGATTAGGTGCAAATCGGATGTAATGTTCCATCACCTGTGAAAGGATTAGCTAGCAGTTTCTCTATCATACCCGAAGGAATTTCAAAGTAAAAATTTTTAGTAGGTTCAGTAGGTTGAGGAGCAACTCTTTGCTCTACTGGTTGGGGTGAAGATACCCTGAACAAGCCCCTCAAAGGATTATGTTCCATAGTAACAAGTGACAGTAAATTTCAGCACACTATATAAATTTTTCCTTACCAAATTCCACCTACCAAAGGCGCTTCACTCCCCGGCAATGGCGCCAGAAAAGAGTCTTGATGACCCACAAGTGTAGGGGATCTATCGTAGCCTTTTCGATAAGTAAGAGTGTCGAACCCAACGAGGAGCAGAAGGAAATGATAAGCGGTTTTCAGCAAGGTATTTTCTGCAAGCACTGAAATTATCGGTAACAGATAGTTTTGTGATATGGTAATTTGTAACGGGTAACAAGTAATGAAAGTAAATAAGGTGCAGCAAGATGGCCCTATCCTTTTTGTAACAAAGTACAAGCCTGGACGAACTCTTATATAAAGGAAAGCGCTCCCGAGGACACATGGGAATTATCGTCAAGCTAGTTTTCATCACGTTCATATGATTCGCATTCGGTACTTTGATAATTTGATATGTGGGTGGACCAGTTCTTGGGTACTGTCCTTACTTGGATAAGCATCCCACTTATGATTAACCCCTATTGCAAGCATCTGCAACTACAACAGAAGTATTAAGGTAAACCTAACCATAGCATGAAACATATGGATCCAAGTCAGCCCCTTACGAAGCAACGCATAAACTAGTCTATCACTCTAGAAACCCATCATCTACTTATTACTTCCCAATACCTCCCTATAGGCCCAAACAATGGTGAAGTGTCATGTAGTCGACGTTCACATGACACCACTAGAGGGATGACAACATACATCTCATCAAAATATCAAACGAATACCAAATTCACAAGACTACTTATAGAAAGACTTCTCCCATGTACTCAGGAACAAACGTAACTACTCACAAAGCATATTCATGTTCATAATTAGAGGGATATTAATATGCATAATGGATATGAACATATGACCTTCCACCAAGTAAACCAACTAGCATCAACTACAAGGAGTAATCAACACTACTAGCAACCCACAGGTACCAATATGAGGTTTGGATATAGAGATTAGATACAAGAGATGAACTAGGGTTTGAGATGAGATGGTGCTGGTGAAGATGTTGATGGATATTGACCCCCTCCCGATGAGAGGATCATTGGTGATGACGATGGTGATGATTTCCCCCTCCCGTAGGGAAGTTTCCCTGGCAGAACAGCTCCGCTGGAGCCCTAGATTGGTTCCGCCAAGGTTCCGCCTCGTGGCGGCGGAGTTTCATCCCATGAGCTTGCTTATGATTTTTTCCTAGACGAAAGACTCCATATAGCCAAAGATGGGAATCAGAGGGCCACTAGGGGGCCCACGAGGCAGGGGGCGCGCCCCCACCCTTGTGGATGGTGGGTGGCCCCCCTCTGGTACTTCTTTCGCCCAATATTTTTTTATATATTCTGAAAATAATTCCCGTGGAGTTTCAGGACTTTTGGAGATGTCCAGAATAGGTCTCTAATATTTGCTCCTTTTCCAGCCCAGAATTCCAGCTACCGGCATTCCCCCTCTTCATGTAAACCTTGTAAATAAGAGAGAATATGCATAAGTATTGTGACATAATATGTAATAACAGCCCATAATGCAATAAATATCGATATAAAAGCATGATGCAAAATGGACGAATCAGAGGCCTGGAGTCAAACTTGAATTGCTCTGTGAAGCCATCTTCGCGAAGATCATCTTCAGAACAGAGAAGCGTGAGGCTCTTCCAGGACCGCCGACAGGCTTCATGCGCAACGAATGAGTTCTTGGTTGCCAAGTTGCGAATGCGATTTATATCAACCAAGAGACTCTGCATTTGGCGCTTCAGCCAGTCTTGATGCCTATCCTGCTTTCGATGCAAAGATACCAGAAGCTCACGATCGTTGAGGACACGGGGACGCTTCTGAGGCCTTTGAGCAATGGTGCTAGCAGTCGCTTCAGTACTGGCACGATGCGGCAGACGCAAGTTGCCAGCCAAAGGACAAGCAGGTGTAGGAGAATTGGGCACATGAATGCCTGGCTGCGTGAAGCTTTGGAATTCTTCATTTTGAGGATGGAGTAGCTTCTTTGCTGGCTCAGGGTAGATGGCTTCAATAGACATATCAACATTAGGCAAGCGACATGGTTGCACGCAGACGCCTGATAGTTGATCGTTGAATGAAGCTTGATAAGGAGCATAACCCATGGAGCATGAAACTTCAGTCCAAAGAGATCAATCCCAGAGGCTGCAAGCTATCGGATGAAGAAATCCTGAGTATTGAATCAGATGCCATTGATAATATAAAAACCAATGTCTTCATGGCACCTTCGAGTTTAGCTTCAGAGGAGTTGCCTTTGATTGGCCAGAGAGTACGCCTCAAAATGTGATAGACTGTGTGGGGCAAGTACTCAAGGTCCTTAACAAAGAACTCCTTGGGGTATTCAGTGTCATGGGGCAATGGCTTCATCATGCTTAGCATCTGGCTCATGTTGGGATCTGGCTTCTAGAATATGCTTTGCAATTCATTCTTATGAAGCTGACAACCAGGTACAAACAACTCACCTGGAGTGAGCAGGGAAGTAAGCTCAATGATGTCCTAAGCTTTGGCTTCATGATGAACGTCACCTGTCATCCACTCAAGGATCCAAGTCTTCGGATCCCTGTTGTAGTCTCAAATATGCAATGTGGCATAAAACTATAGCAGAAGCTCTTCATTCCAGTGCTCCTTGTTAGTCAACGAATGGTAGCAGCCCAACATCCCTGAAATAGTCAAGGGCCTCTTCAAGGAATTGCAGCCTAGCCATAGCATCACAATCCAGACGCTTATGAGGAAAAATCCGGTCCTGGTTGTATAAGATGCAGGAGTAGTAGCTTCGTTGTTGATGGCTCCAAAACCCGTCATAGGAGATCTTGGGGTTCTTGTAGGGGTTCTTGGCACTATTGAAGAAGGTGTTGTGCACCCTGAAGCTTTGCACATCAAAGGAGCCTGGTGTAGTAGCAGCACCGGGAAGCCTTGGAAGTCTGGGCTTTGGCTTCTGGGTTTGAGGCCTTTGCTCCACATGGTAATCATACTGAGGTATAGGAGCAGTAGGTGGAACCATGACATGCCATCTGACTGTGACAAGATCGCCACTACAATTGAATGCGCGTTCCATTGCATGAGGCCTTGGTGGAGGAATGGCATTATCTGAAGTGATTGGCTGCACAATGGTGTCTTCAGCCTGCACATTGGCTTTGGGCTCCACATTATCTTCAGCCATGACTGTGTCATTGGATTCAGTGTTGTTGGTGGTGGAAGCCTCATTGTTTTCAACCTCCATCTCTTCAACAACAGGAGGGTCTGGCACAATCACATTCTCTTCGTGTAGGAATGGGTCATTGGCGGGGGGAGTAGCTTCTTTCTCTTCTTATTTTTCTTCAATGGCTGATGCAGCCAGAATGTCTTTAGCAGCTTTGGCTTCAGACTCAGAGGTAGACATAGAAGGGATGGCTTCAGGGAACACTTGTCATGCTACTGAGCTGGTTTGGTGCACATCCTCTTCTGGAATGCTTGACATGGAGACCCGAGGCCTTTGCGAAGCCTACGAAATGTTGGCGACGCCTTTGGAGAGGAAGTGGTCTGTTCCATGTAGTCATCATCAAGCACCGGAGTGGTGACTTGAGCTGGTGGAGTACGGGGGATTTCATCTTGCAGGGGGGGTGTCTGGATGTTGCTCAACCCATGAGTCATCTTGAGCAACTGGCGTCAAGGGACGACCAATGCTTATGAGTTCACTGCTCGTGGGAGCAGGCGATGATCGTATTGGGTTCAAGCTAAGAAGGACTTCATCATCATTAACATTGTCTTCACGACCAATGTCTTCAACTGCGTCTGGGCCAACATCTGGAATCTCTTCACTTTCTGGAGCCTATGTGGAAGCAGGCTCATGAATCACAAGGTGGCGCTCACGGTTGGAAGGAGGAGCAACAGAGATAGGTTCAATGTTGAGGGGCTCTGGGGCAGCAGCACGCTCTTTTCTTGAAGACATTGAAGCCTTTGTCTTCAACTTCTTCTTGGAGGGAGCATCATCAGAGGTGTCTTTGTGCATCCTCTTTCTGGCTTCAGCTTCAGCTTGCATTGTCTACTTTTGCTCAGAAGCTGCTGATGGGATCTTTGGCTTCGAGCCAGTCATGCTGGCAGGGAAGACAATGCTTGGTTGGTCCTACCTTTAAGATTTTGGTTCAGCTTCAGCAGACTTCTTTCTCTTCTTGGCAGCCATCTTGGGGTTGATGCCAGGACGCCCAAGTGCCTTTCTCTTCTCAGCCTCATCGTGCGCATGCACACATTTTTGCGCATAGTACTTCATGTGCTCGGGTGAGCCTTTGGCTTCTTCACGCTTCTTATTGAACTCGGCCTTGAGGTCATTCATCATTTGCTTGAATATTTGCACATCAGCAACACTGAGCTTGGCCATGTGCTTCTTGAACTGTGCCTTCTCATAGTCTATCTTGTTCTTTAGCTCAACTATTTTCTGCGCTAAGGCAAGTTCGTTGGGAATGGCTTCGTGAAATGTGACGCTGATGTCCACAAGCAGTTGCAGATCATCAATGTTGACGCTTTGGTCCTCAAACCATTCATCAATGAAGTTTTTTAGTATAACAACATCAAATAGAGATAGATCGTGGAAGATCTCAACCTCTTGCTTGCTCTTGATCAACATTTCTAAAGCTTAATCTCCAAGATCTTCATCACTTGACAGATCGATGGTATTGTCCTCATTGCGCAGAATGGCAGTAGGAGTAAGGTCATGCCCAGAAATCTTCTTGGGCTTCTAGGTCTTCTTGGAGACACGAGATAAATCTTCAGACTACACACTGGGTTCAGGAGGGACAGTTTTCAATGGCTTCACAATCGAAGCTTTTGGTGCAGTAGAGGGCTTTGAAGCTTTTGACTTTTTCTTTGGCTTCGGTAGTGCAGGAGCATCCTCAGAGTCTGCATCATCAGCAGACTGATCTACTGTGGCCCTCTGAGCAACAATATGGGAGAGGAGCCCATCGAAGCCATTGAAGGGGCTGATGACATTGGGATTGGCGTCACGTGTGCCATCCGGCCTTGGAGAAGACAGACCAGGGTTGAAGTTGAGTCTGAATGCCCTCTTGTTCATGGTAGCAGACTCCTTTGCAAATTGAAAGTTGCGCTTGAAGAAATCATCGTCATGACACCATCGAAGAGATGATGGGTCGGCATTTTCTGGCTGACGTCCTCGGACCATGCATGGATAGAAGCCTTGAGCAATAGCTTCAGGCTTCATCTCGGGTGGCAAATTCCTGTAAAGAATATCGCCCCACGGGCGCTTGATAGCATTCTTTTCAGCATACTCAGAAGTGACGAAGTTATACTTGAACCATTGCTCAGCCCAATATCTTCGGATCCACTGGATTCTGGTTTTGTGCTGATTGTACTTCTCCCCAGGATCTGACTTGTAAAGTTCGTACAGATCTGTGGCAGGTCCAGAGCAGTATTCCCACAGTGTTTCCTGCCACCTTTCCTTGCAGATTTCTCAGTAGCCATAATATTCAGATAGAGAGGCTTCAAAACAATGAAAGGCTTCCGACGACTTGTCAAATAAGAACTGGCTTCAGGAGAGTCAATGTGATGCTGTTAGTATTCTGTAAATGAATGCAGACTATGAGAACCAAGGGATTCTCCCATGGACATGTACCTGTGACAGCATTAGAGATGCGAGCGAAGGGGAAGAGGTCATATGCATTCCTAGAAGATTTTGAAGATAAATTAGTTTGAAGACATTGACCTCATAGTGCGAAGACATTCACTTATTTGAAGTGAGTAGGTTCCAAATTTGTATGAATTCATGAATAAGTACAAGTGAGGAATCTAACTAGTTATGAAGCATAAGTGAATATACTTTGCAAGATATGAGATTTAGAAATAGAAAGATCCAGATTTGGAAGTGCATAAACCACTTTTGGGTGAAGTGGACGGATTTGACAGATCGAAAAAGCGGTAAAAAGCGAGTTTATTTACCACTGAAGAACGGCTAGATGGGGCAGAACGGATGCCGAGAAGTCCAATCTCCCGTGCCCTAACTTGGTGGCGGAAGACACCTACGGCGGCGGTGGAGAAGACGAGGTCCGCGACCGGTGTGAGGACGGCATCGAAGAGGTCACGGCAGCTAAGCGCTTCGTCTCCGGTGTCGATGCGAGCTAGCAGTGGCGCTAGGGTTTGAGCGAGATGGCGAGTTGGAAGAGGAGATAATGACCACGTGGGTGTGTATTTATAAGGTGAAGGGCTGCTCAACGCAATTACGCACGTGCCCCTGGCGGTTCACATCTTATGGACACGTGGCATGCATGCAACTCGTTGAGAGTTGTTCCATGTTCCCACACACACCAGGTTTGTCGCGTGGTTGTTCCGGCATCTCCGGTATTCAGGCAAAAAGGATATAGCACTGAAAGCAGTTTTAAATGTGTGTCTCTGTATCTTCAGCTAACAAGGATGCAGTGAAGACATTCGACACGTGTCAACAGAATGCATATGACTTAGATAGACAGAATTTGAGGAAGAAGCATAGAAGGGGTTAGGGTCCGATCACATTCACTTAGTTTAGAAAACGGCAAGTTTGAAGACATAGTATAAGTGAATATTGTAGAGGACAGAACACACACACACATGTATGTATGTATATATATATTTCAGAAAAGACCAAATCAACATTGCAAAGATAAACCTTGAGGACAAATCAATGTTGAAGACAAACCAAATATGAAGATAATGCAATCATGATGCCAAATGAAAATCTTTGAGAAAGTTTGGTGGTGGCGTTACCCAGCGTATAGGAAGTATTAGACCCAGACACGGCGCACAATTATCATGGCGCATGAAGTAAAATTCCACGTTAATGTATTCACACTTAGAAGGTAAGTCTTCATTAATTGAAGATACATGTTACTTCGTGTGTTGCACATCTAAGTCATGAACATGCATAAGCGCTAGGATGTGTGTCCTTTCACAGGGCATTCGAGGATTCTAAGATATTTAGCTCACACCGCAGCTTGCAAAACCTTTTCTCATCCAAGGGCTTTGTGAAGATATCTGCCAATTGCTCTTCAGTGTTGACGTGAATGATATCAATGTCTTCCTTCATGACATGATCTCTGAGAAAGTGATGACGGATTTGAGTGTGCTTTGTCTTCGAGTGCTCAACTAGATTGTTGGCAATCTTGATGATGCTTTCATTGTCGCAGTAGAGTGGCACATGCTTCAGGTGGATGCCATAGTCCTTGAGAGTTTGCTTCATCCATAAAAGCTGAGCGCAGCAACATCCAGCAGCAATCTATTCGGATTCAGCAGTGGAGAGTGATACACAATTCTGCTTCTTTGAGGACCAACAAATAAGAGATCATCCAAGAAAGTGACATGTGCCTGATATGTACTAGAGATTGACCTTGTCACCAGCATAATCAGCATATGAGAATCCAACTAGATCAAACTCCGAGCCCTTTGGATACCATAATCCTAGTGTTGGGGTGTAAGCCAGATATCGAAGAATTGGCTTCACAGCTAAGTGATGTGATTCCTTTGGTGCCGCTTGGAATCGGGCGCACATGCAAACGCTAAGCATTATATCAGGCCTAGATGCACATAAGTAGAGTAAAGAACCAATCATGGAGCGGTATACCTTTTGATCAAACTCTTTACCATTGTCGTCGGGGCCCAATTTGCCTTTGGTTGGCATTGGCGTTGTGTACCCTTTGCAGACTTGCATTCCAAACTTCTTCAGACAATCTTTGAGGTATTTCTCTTGTGATATGAAGATGCCTGTCGGTGTCAAAACCGGCGGATCTCGGGTAGGGAGTCCCGAACTGTGCGTCTAGGCGGATGGTAAGAAGAGGCAGGGGACACGAAGTTTTACCCTGGTTCGGGCCCTCTTGATGGAGGTAAAACCCTATGTCCTGCTTGATTAATATTGATGATATGGGTAGTACAAGAGTAGATCTACCACGAGATTAGAGAGGCTAAACCCTAGAAGCTAGCCTATGGTATGATTGTATGTTTTTTGTTATGTCCTACGGACTAAAACCCTCCGGTTTATATAGACACCAGAGAGGGTTAGGGTTACACAAGGTCGGTTACAAAGGAGGAGATATCCATATCCGTACTGCCTAGGTTGCCTTCCACGCCAAGTAGAGTCCCATCCGGACACGAGACGAAGTCCTGAATCTTGTATCTTCATAGTCCAACAGTCCGGCCAAAGGATATAGTCCGGTTGTCCAGAGACCCCCTAATCTAGGACTCCCTCACTAGCCCTTGAACTAGGCTTCAATGACGATGAGTCGGGCGCGCAGTATTGTCTTCAGCATTGCAAGGCGGGTTCTTCCTCCAAATACATCACAGAAGAATTTGAATACAAGGATAGTGTCCAACCCTGCAAAATAAGTTTCCACATACCACCGTAGATAGAATAACATTTCCACAAATCTAATCTGCTAACACGTTTTGGCAACATGACATTATGCCATGGCCCGGTAATTATTCGAACCGTTTTTCTTCAACCAGCTCCACACATAACGCGAAGAAGTTTTCAAGACGTCTTGTCAAAGCAGAGATTGTGTTCCCCTAATTACGGGATTCTCATTAATATGGTCATGGGTAACCCAACCGTATCTAGGACTCCTAGATTATAGGCAAGTCCCAAACGGCTACGGAGAGGATGCTTGATATTCACCCTCTTTATAAAGGGACAAGGCTTTTACTCTTTCCCTCCCGTGCTCAATCGAATCCTTCCCCCGCCTCGAGTTCTAACTCCCAAAGCCCAGGTCAGGTGCTCCGGACCTTCAATCATGTCCGGATCTAGCCTTCAAGGCCGGTGGATGCCCTCCTACGTTACAGAAGAAGATATCAAGAAGTTGAGGGAGGGCAGATACCTGACCGCCGAGGTTTCGCATCGGCTGCCTGCCCGAGGGCAGGTCGACCCTACTCCTGAACCCGAGGAGGCGCATTAATAAGCAGGATCGCCAGAGCTCCATGGCCAAAGGGTTCTATTCCAGAGTTGTCCGGATTATGGCAACGGGAGTGGTTTTACATCACATCTCCCAGAAGTGCCAAGTGGGCGGCTGCCCCTGCTTTCCGCTCAGGCCCTCCACCACAACTGATGTCATGGATTAGCAGAGGGCTGAGCTGGGGTCCCGCCAAGGACGTGCCTGTATTGCAAGGCCGCATTCAAAATCTCTTCGAAGGAGATTTCAGTTTGATTATGGTAATGCAAGTCATGCTGGTTCGACGAATCCAGCCATGCAAATGCCGGCCTCTTCGCATGTGGGAGTTCAACCCAGAAGGACAGCGCGCTATTCAGAATTTCCTCGGCCTGACGCATGAGGAGATGTATAGATCATTCTTCGGACCCTAGATAGAGTGTCCGGATACTACCGAGGACGTGGGCCTGAGCAGCAACCGCACCGCCGACCAAGTAAGTTATCCTCTAGCCGAACACACGGTCTTTCATTTATCATGACGTTATTCTGAGAAATCGCTTTTTGACCAGGACTGGATAACAAAGGCGAAGATGATTCGGTGTTCGGCCCCCCTTCCTAAGGGTTTGGAAAATCCAGTACTGGAGAAGATGCTCGAGCTAGCACCTTGCCCGGAGCCCTCAAAGGAAGACAAAGGGGGGAATAATGAGGGCGAAAGCGGGCCTCCACCGCTACCTATTCCGACCAAGGGAACGAGCGCCTCCGTGAGGGAGGATAACCGAGGGGAGGAATCTGACATTCTCTCACCCCGGGGAAGGAAGAGGACTGCCTCTGAAGATCCGGAAACCAAGGTTTCCAAGCGGGAGAAGAAATCTCCACCAAAGGGTCCTACCTTGGAGGGTGCTCTTGCCGCACAAAGTCCACGCGGGGATCAGCCCTCTAACGAGCTGTAAGTAATTAAAAAGTATTTTAATAGTGAAGATATATTACCTTACCTCTGAGGAAAATAACTGAAGTATTTATCTTGCAGTTCGGATCTTAGCCCTTCTCAGCAGAGCTCGTCTTCGGGGGATCTTCTTCCGGAGATGATGGAGAGCGAAACGCCTCCCCCAGACTCCTCCGGGCAAGAAGCGGGCGACCTTGAAGTGTCGTCACGGAGGGCCTCTCCAGATCCGGTGAGGCCAGAAGATAATCCTATAGTCACCCGAAGTCCCTAGCGTCCGGCTCTCGAAGAGAGCAAACAGAAGAGTCCGGCACCGTCTGGTATGCGGTCGGACGTACTGAGAGAGCTTTTGGAGCGAGCGGCCATCTCAGAAGAACACCGTACATTGATGGGTACGGTGATGGAAAGGATTTCATCCGCCGAAAGCGGGTTGCATGATGCCTTTATCAGTCTACTGACGGGCTTTGAGGTACGTAAAATGATGTACATTTGTCATGGTACCGCACATTTTTAGGTGTGCCCTGTGTAGATAGTAGCCCCTAAGACTCTGGTTGTCGCTGAGAACGGCGGCAAATAAAGGATCGTAGTCCCAGGCAATACCCATACCGCTTTAATGTGCAGGTAGTGGGAGCTCTGGTGGCTAGCCGGACTCATGAGTTTGCCGAACTGAAGCGGCAACTGGATGCGGCGGATGCCGACATCGAGCTTGTTAACAAGAGGCTTGACGAGGCACAGGGTAAGTGGTATTTTTCGGTGAATGCCACATTGTAAGAGCAGCATAATGCCAGTATCTTTAATATATTGTGACTGCAGATGGAGCTGCCACCGTGGAAACCCTGTGGGCGGAACTTGCCCGAGCCAAAGAACAAGCAAGGATTAGTAATGCGGCTGCTTTGAAGGCGGCCGAAGAGTTGAAAGCCGAGAAGGCCACGCATTGCGAGAGCAAAGAGAAGATGGCCCAGATGGCCATAAAGTTAAAAGGCACTGCCGACCGTTGCCAGTTCCTTGAAAAAGAAAACCGAGCGAAGGCAACGGACCTTGAAAAGGCCACGATGGCGAACAAAGACACCCGTTCTGCTATGAGAGCGAAGAACGAGGAGCTGCGTGAATCCGGGGATATTGCGGTTGGGAAGCCCTTTATGCTGCGGAGGAAGTTCAGAGATCCGCGGTATGCCCCTCTGGATCAGCTGTGGAGTTCGGCAGATGCATATATGGACTTGGCAACGAGCGCTGTCAATGCAGCCAAATACTTCCGAGATCAAACAGATCGTGAAGTGGACAAGCTGTTCTGGTCGCAATTTAACGTTCCAGAGCGTCCGCTTCCATTGACTGATCAGCTAGCCAAATGGGCTGAACTCAATAGGTTGTCCGGACTCGCCATGAGGTCTGTCGTGGATCAGCTGTGGCCGGAAAAGCCGAAGCCGAATAGCTATTTCAGCTTAGTGCAGCAGTTCCTTGGTGCGGTGCCGCGCATCAATGCGATGAAGAGGTCGGCGTGCATAGAAGGCTCACGGATGGCCCTTGCCCGTGTTAAAGCATACTGGGCGGAGATGGATGCTACCACTGTTGCGGCGCAGGGTTCGGCCATAGGCCGAGTGGCTGCCGAGCACTATTTCGAAGAGGTTCTCGAGGGTGCTCGTTTGATAGAGGCCCAGTGCTCGAAGAATATTATGTTTGAGTGACATGTATTCCCATTGTAAACACAATGTTTTTATGAAATTTATTAAGGTTGTGTTTATACTTTTGCCTGAAAGTAGTATGATGCCTCCTGTGCAGCCGTTTATGTATACATGTATGTAACCTGAAAGATTGCAGTCGTCGGCTTCAGCCCCCACGCATATAATGCGGAGGTGTTCGTAGAAGACGCGTGTTCACATTTAAACCAACGTCTTGGTCCTACTAAGGAGGTGATAGCGCAGCGAACGAGGCAACCGGACTATAATGCTTTAACACTTTCACTTAGCCATAGGAGTTTGACGATGGGGCTACTATATAGCCCCTGGTGGCTCCGCACTCTCCCGAATTCGGGGTGCATACATGCCTGGCCGGGATACGGCCCTTCGTTAAGGCGGAGGAATTCTAACATTCCGGTAGGTCATCGAGTGGTTGACCAGTCTCATGCTATATCATGACAGTCAGTTTTTGGCTTTCTCTACTGAGGTGCTCGTCCGGATGACCCGGGGCACAATCGCAGTAGTTCTCCTAGTGCTACCTTAGACGATAGAGCGGAACGTAAGGTACCAAAACATAGGAGCTGGGCAAACCCAACATTTTACCAAAGACATGATTTGGAGCTGATGCATATAGGGCCAAACTCGCGACGCCGAACACTCCCTAAGGTATTCGGTCTTTATGGTATGAACCGGGCCTAATCAGTGCCCTTTGTAAGAAGCCCCTGGTGTTCAGGTACGTGCATTATTCTGACGTGGCCACATGCCAAGACGCCAGCATCCTTCTCAATTGTACTGAGAATCCGAGGGATGTGTATCAACAAGAGACAGTAAAAAAGGTTGGCGCAGGGTCTTAATCTAAAAAGAATCCTTGGAACGGGTCCCTGCTGCACGTCTGCACCTGTGTCTCCGTTGTGCCGTATCCTGGACGGGTGTAGCACGGTGGTCATCTGTAAAAGAGAGGAACTTAGGTGAAAAGTTGTCGTGCAAAAAGGTAGGTTTTTGAAAAACCCATGTATAATTCAAGATGAGTAAAAATTGCCACTTGTCTGCATGCGTTGAGCCCCTTGTATTTGTGATAGGGGTGTGGCCATCAAACCTGTACGAATTACATACAGCTGCACCGGACTCGTCTAACTGTGTCCGTGGTCTTGACGGCCTATCGAATACTTTAGTTGGTGAGGCCATTTTAGTGTGCGGCTGCCCAGGCAGCCGCATTCTCTTCGGTGCGCAGGGATCGCTCCATATTTCCATTTACTGTAATGATGCCACGTGGACCGGGCATCTTGAGCGTGAGGGAAGCGTCTGCGGTATTGCGTTAAAGCGAGCGAAAGCTTTGCGTCCAAGTAGTGCTTGATAGCCACTTTGGAATGGAGCAATGTGGAAGGATAAATTTTCGCTATGGAAGTTATCGGGGAAGCTGAATATGACTTCTAGTAGCAGGGAGCCCGTGCAGTGAGCCCCTGGGCCTGGCGTTACTCCTTTAAAGGTAGCATTGTTGTGGCAAATTTTTGTTGGGTCTATCCCCATTTTGCGGATTGTGTCCTGATATATCAGGTTTAGACTGCTGCCGCTGTCCATCAGGACTCGTGTGAAATGGTATCCATCAATTATTGGGTCTAATACCAAGGCAGACCATCCTGCATGCCGGATATTTGCTGAGTAATCCTGATGGTCGAAAGTTATCAGTTGAGCCGACCAGTGGCAGGACTCCGCGGTGATAGGCCCTTGGGCATATTTCTCTGGGAGTGCCGCTTTATTTCTCCCCTTGATCACGTGTAACACGTTTACTGTTTTGACTTTTGGTGGAAATTTCTTTTGTTCCCCAGTGTCTTGCTTGAGAGGCTCATCCTCGTCTTCGCTTGGTGTATCCTCCCCCTTGTGTACGGTGTTCAGCTTGCCGGACTACTTAAAGACCCAACATTCTCTGTGGGTATGATTAGCGGGTTTACTAGGGGTGCTATGGATCTGACATATTTGGTC
Organism: Triticum urartu; assembly: GCF_003073215.2. Lineage (NCBI taxonomy): Eukaryota > Viridiplantae > Streptophyta > Magnoliopsida > Poales > Poaceae > Triticum > Triticum urartu. Next base: position 121,462,349 of record NC_053025.1, on the reverse strand, counting down.
TAGAATTTTGTTCAGGCTGGACAGTTCATCTCTGGCGCCTTTAGGGAGCGGCTTTTGCTGACCTGGCCGAGAGCTTCTGAATCCGGCGTTTACTGCCATGCTCTTCGGGTTGTCTTCTTTATTCCGGCGCTTATTATTTTTGCTGCGTCGTGATTTCCCGTTTTCATCTCTAACTTCGGATGTACTTGGGTCGTTGGTGCTGCATCTGGCTAGCCAGTTGTCCTCACCCGCGCAAAAGCGGGTCATGAGGCTTGTTAATGCTGCCATTGTTCTCGGCTTTTCTTGGCCGAGGTGTCTGGCAAGCCATTCGTCGCGGACGCTATGCTTAAAAGCTGCCAAGGCTTCTGCGTCCGGACAGTCGACTATTTGGTTCTTTTTAGTAAGAAACCTGTTCCAAAGCTTTCGGGCTGACTCTCCGAGCTGTTGAGTTATATGACTCAAATCATCCGCATCCGGAGGTCGGACATAAGTCCCTTGAAAATTTGCCCGAAAAGCATCTTCGAGCTCTTCCCAGCTTCCAATAGAGTTTTCGGGGAGGCTTTTAAGCCAGTGCTGAGCTAGCCCTTTGAGCTTGAGGGGTAAGTACTTGATGGCGTGGAGATCATCTCCTCGAGCCATATGGATATGGAGGATATAGTCCTCAATCCAGACCCCAGGGACTATTGTTCCGTCGTATGCCTCTATGTTTACGGGTTTGAATCCCTCTGGAAATTCATGGTCCAGCACCTCATCGGTGAAACATAGGGGGTGTGTGGCACCCCTGTATCTGGGTTTACCGTGTTGTTCGGATGTTTGTTGTGTTGCATCGTATGCTGGAGCGCGCTTGAGTGGTCCATAGATGGATCTGGTTGTGCCGTCATTTTGATGCGAGCCCTTGCGTGGATCGCGTATTGGCTTATGTGCGGCGTTGTCTGCCGCTCTATGTTGGCCGTGAGGTCGTCTATCCGGCCAGGTGGCCATTTTAATTTTTGGCTGCAGGGGATCTAAGGCCTCCTCATCGAATTCAGGTAGGAACTTCCGCTTCGGGTAGCTCTTGGTGGGGCAATTACCGCCGTACTTCGCTGCTGTATTGAGTACTTTACTCCATCTGATTTTAAGTGTGTCCTGCGCAGCCTTGAGCCTTTGCTTCTGCTTTTTTATACTCCTCGTAGTGGCAACGAGCCTTTGACGGGCATTCTGTTGCTCCGGGTGTCTGTCCGGTGTGATGTCATCCGGACTGTTATCTCTGACAGAATCGGGTTGTTCGGTTTGATTCTCCGTGTTGCCGTGGTCCGGTGATGGTTCACCCTGCTCTAACACTGGGTCTGGGATTTGGAGCGGCGCTTACGCCGCTGCTTTGACTGCTTCTCGAGGGGACAACCCTTCATTGCGTCCTTCTGTTCCTCGTGGTCGTTTTCTTTTGGTGTGTCCACCATGTATACTCATGTGATGAAGTGGGCGTCCAGTGCCCTGTGGGCAGTGGTTCTTGTTCGTCTCTTGCATCGTTGTCCATACCGTCGATGTCCTCAGAGTCGAAGTCGAGCATGTCGGTTAGGTCATCGACAGTGGCTACTAAGTGTGTGGTGGGTGGGCGGTAAATTTTGACGCCATCCGCATCCCAATCCTGCCGGACATAGTTCGGCCAGGATTCTCCTGACAAGGAGAGAGACCTTAATGAGTTCAGTATGTCGCCAAGGGGCGCGTGCTGAAAAATATCCGTGGAGGTAAACTCCATGATCGGCGCCCAATCGGGTTCGCTGGGAAGGGCGCAGGTGGTTCGGAGTCCGTGGCCGGAGAGAGATCCAGTAGTTTGTCAACATGGCTCTTGTGCAGAGTAAGGTCGATGTTCGGCTTGATCGCCGATGAGGGTAAGGCCTCCGTGGCAGGGTCCATCTGTCGTGGTTCTAACTCTGACAGTGATGTAGGGGGGTGAGTGTGGAGAGGCGAGATCCTAGCTATTGGGAAGTTGTTACACGCGAGGTTTATGAGTTCAGGCCCTTCTCGGAGGAAGTAATAGCCCTACGTCTCGGAGCCCAGAGGCGGTCGACTGGATTATGCGTGTATAGATTACAGGGGTGCGAACCCTTCCTACTGAGGAGGGGGGCGGCTTATATAGAGTTCGCCAACCCCCTCCTGCCCTCAGTAATGCAGGGTTTTAAAGTACATTTAAGATGGGGCGTTACTGGTAACGCCTCTAATAAAGTGCTGTAATGACCATGAAGACTACTTAATAGCTGACCGTTTGCCTACGGAGTGACTGTAGATCTCCTGGCAGTCGAGTGAATAGCTTCATGGTCGAGTGGTAGCTTCTTGGTCGAGTGTCTTGAACCTGTCGAGTGGGATGCCTTCAAGTCGATTGAAAGGTGATTTCTCCCAGGGGTGTCCTAGAGTAGGACTCTTCGGTCAGGTCCGTGTCCCTACCCTAGGTACATGTCTTCATCATTAGCCCCCGAATGGATCGAGGCTAGAGTGGGGAAAGAGTTGGAGATCTTTCCGACTGGTTCTTCGGGCTATGTGAGCGCCTCGTTTCGGGACAATCGTCATGGATGACGTTGCCAACCTTTTTCAGTCGCCTTGATCCATTCCAGGCCTCCCGTCGAGTGAATTTCTTTGTTTGCGTCATACCGAGTGCCGGCGCGATCGGGGTCTTCTGTTTTTTTAGCAAGTTGTTCTGCGGTCCACGGATGTCGCGAGATTTGGATTTTGGGAAGTGCGCAGGACAGGAGAAGCCGCAGTAATCGGAAGTGGAAAAGCGGAAACTCCTCGATCCTCGCGTCGCCTTTTTCGCCACGTACTGCGCGCGCGCCTGTTGCGGGATTTGACTGGATGGCCTGGGCCTACCGGTCAGCCACTCGGGAGCGGCCCCTTATAAGTTGCCGGCTCGGGGTTTCCAAGCCGTGCGCTCTCTTCTGCTTCCTTCTTTCTTTCTCCCTCGCCAGCTCTCCTGCGACCCTCAGCCGTACCCTAGCGCCGTTAGCCCGTGCGAGACCCCGCCGGCGACAATGGTGAAGGGCAAGACCACTGCTTTGGAGCGCGCGAAGAAGGCGGCGGCGGCGGGGAAAGGGAAGAAGTCTTCGCGAGGCGGATCTTCCTCCCGGACCACCCTGCCCAAGGGTTGGATTCAGGGCGATTGGATGCCATCGGTGCTCCGGCAGGAAGATCTCGACGACATGGTCGAGGGAGGAGCCATTCCCCACGAGGCCGCGCGTCTCCCGGGGAGGGAGATTGAGCCGCAACCCCGCGACGGTGAGTGCGTGCTCCTCGCCACCCACATCGACCGAGGGTTTTCTCTGCCCCCCCCCATCCATTCTTCCGGAGCTTTTTGAATTTCTTCGGAGCGCAGCTCCACCACTTTACCCCCAATTCCATAGTCTACCTTGCCGCGTTCATTTCCATGTGCGAGGCCTTCCTGGGTTGGCGCCCGCATTGGGGGCTTTTCAAGCATATCTTTACTTGCCGCTCCCAGTCAGTGAAGAAGGCCAAGTCGAGTGACGAGATGACGCAAGTCATCCAGTTATGCGGGGGTCTGGCGATCCAGACGAGGGGGAAGAGCTGTTTCCCCTCTATCACCTTCCCGGAGTCGGTCCGCGGCTGGCAGTCGACCTGGTTCTACTGCCAGGACCAGGCGACCCCCGGGCAGTCGACCGGTCTTCCTCCTTTTTCACTCGACCGAGCCGAGAAGCCTATCTCTCTGAAGGTCACGCCGGAGGAAAGTGCCCAAGTCAAGGTGTTGGCGGGTCGAGTGGTTGAACTTGTCCGTGAGGGGGTGACTGGGATGGACCTGTTAGAGGTCTTTCTCCAGAGGCGCATCCAACCGCTCCAGGCGCGAGACCATCCGATGTGGCTGTATTCTGGCCTTGACGACACCACTCGGATCCACCAGGAGGAGGTCACTGATGAGATGCTGGAGGGGTGGCTGTCAAGCATCACGGGGAACAAAGACAACCCCCGAGGAGCCAGAAGGGTGATTCCACTCGACAACTCGTATGAAGTGGATCAGGTATGTCTTTGTGTCGGATATCTGGCCTTCTGTATTAGTCTTCTTTGCGTAAGTCGACTGACTTTCGTCCTGTCTGTTGTCCTCCAGGCTACCACTGAGATGTACTCGACGCCCAACGGGGCACAAGGGCCGACCGAGGAAGGTGAGGGGAGCGGAGGCGAGAGCGGGGACGACCAGGTCGAGTGGGAGTCCGACGGTGAGGGAGAGGAGGGCGACGGCATCTTCTCAAGTGAGGAGGAGGAGGAGGCTGAACCCTCCCGCCCGGAGGGACGGTCCAAGCTCGCCCACGATCCAGCGCAGGAACGTGGCAAGGCGGCCGCTCCTGTTGGGCAGTCGTCGAAACGCCCTCGGACTTCTTCTCCTCCGCCGACCGGGAAGGCTCCCAAGCACCCACGAACGGCGCCATCTAAGCCGCCCAAGGCCTTGCCCAAAATGAAGATAGCTGTTCCCACCATTTCGGGGTAACAACAACACTTGCTTTCCTTTGTCGACTGTGGACGGATCCTTGGTCGATTCACTGGGTCAACTGACTAACTTTCGAGATTTGCAGTGGTGCAACTTCTGAGGTCTCCGCCAGGAATGACGACCAAGAGATGGAGGACGCTGCCACCTCCAACCCTGGTACGATCACTGCCGTCCTGCTTACGAGTCGACTGAAGTGTTGGTCGATTGAATGTTTTCCTTGCAGCTCCTCCTCATGTTATCGACCTCCCGGACGACGACGACAACACACCACTGAGGGTGAAGAGGAAGAAGAAGGTGTTGGCTGGCAAGGCTCCGCAATCCACTCCCGCGCCTGAGGCTGCAGTTCGGGATGATGGCGAACCCACTCGGGCTTCCGTGACTTTCGCTGTTCCTTTGACGAGTGCGCAGCCTTCAGCGTCGACTGCAGATCCGTCTTCGCTTTTTGCTGCGTACCCCGTCCCTGAGGACCAAGCGGCTGCTGCGAAGGAGGCTGTACGCCAGGCTGGAGTCATGATGGAGCAGGTAAAAGTGGCTCGGGAGGCTTGCCAGGCGGCTTACGATGCAAGCTCGGCTCTACAGAGCAATGTCCAGGTCAGTCGACTTCAACACTTGGTCTATTTTGGTATGTTCTTTGAAGAATCTCTTTTCCGAAGATCTTTGAGTTTGTACACCCACTGGGTGTTTTTTTTTGAACGAGTGGGGGCACGCTAAGTGCACCCACTGGGTGTAGTCCCCGAGACTACGGTCGGCTGCTGGCAGTCGGCTGTAGTCTTTAAATTGAGTCGTAGCTGAGTTTCTTCGCTCTGTCTGATCAGGCAGTCGACGTCTTTCTATCTTTTTTTACTGGGTGTAGGCTTATTGTCTCTCAGCTGCTCGGAAGCAACTTGTCTTTGACTCGACTTCAGGGGTCGGTCGGGTGGTCTTTGACTCGACTTCAGGGGTCGGTTGGGTGGGATAGGAACCGGTGGGGGCACACTAAGTGCACCCACTGGGTGTAGTCCCCGAGACTATGGTGGACTGCTGGCAGTCGACCGTAGTCTTAGTATTTATTGTCTTTGTTGCTCTTCTTCTTTGTTTTTTTACTGAGATTGCAACTCCTCCCCTTCGACTTCAGAAGTCTTGTGATCTTGGAACCCGCTTGGCTGACCTGGAGAAGCAGCAAATTCAAATGAACCTCGATCTGGAGCTGGCCAGGACGGAGCTGCAGAAGGTCAGAGACGGCGCCGCAGGTAAGACGCCTTTGTCGACTGGTTAGTTTTCAGGCTTGAGTATCTCTTCGCTTTTTCCGACTCAATCATCATTTTTGCAGAAAAACTGAAAGAAGCTCTGGCGAAGAAGGATCAGGACTTGGCTGCTGCCCGTAAGGAGGCTGATGACAAGACCGCTCTGGCCGCGCAGAAGTTCGCTTCGGTCGACCAATTAGAAGGGGAGAACACCAAGCTGAAGACTGCTCTGAAGGAAGCCAACAGGGAGTGTTCGCGTTGGAAGAAGGAGCACCTCACCCTGAGCGAGAAGATGGAAAGCGTCGCTCGCAGGAGAGACGACCTGGAGAGCTACTTGAGGAGCTTTGCCAAGAAGCTGTATATCAAGCTCGAAGGTGCACAAGCAGTTCTGACTGGTTCTTTTTGTGTCGACTCAGTTTTACGAAATTTGACTTATCCTTGGGTCGTGCGTGCAGAACTTTGCCAGAACTTCGAAGAGGAGACCGGGCGGATCGAAACTGGTTTGGATCCAATCAACTCTCCGGTGCAAGACGAAGCTGCCATGAACCTGCTCCAACTGGAATCCCGCGTTGACGGCGTCGTGGATTATTTGGCTCGACTGAAGGTCGCCATGACGCGGATCGACCCAACGCTTTGGCCAGAGTCCACGCTCCAGAACGATCTCGAGTCTCTGATGACTCGACTCAACGGAATCCCTGACCGAGTGCAAGAGTGGAAGAAGTCTTCAGCTCGGTGTGGTGCCGACGTGGCTCTGTCTCTGGTCCGCGTCCATTTCAAGGAGGCGCGGGAGGAGAAGCTGGCCGCCATCCAAGTTGCCAACACGAGGAAGCACAACTTCCAGGACTTCATGGAGACATTTATTGCTGCTGCTACCCGCATCGTAGATGGGATCGACTTGGATGAGTTTGTCACTCCTGCCAGTCCTCCTCCTCCTGAGGAATGAAAAAACTTGCCTCGGGATGCTGAGTGTATTTTGTAATCCGTTAAACTCTGCCTTAAATTTGCCTCGGAATGCCGAGTGGAAGTGTAACAGTTAAACTCTGCCGAGCTGTGGGCTCGAGTACTTCGATCTGAGGTCTCTCGGATATTTTAGGCTTTATTTGAACTTGATTTGTCGTTGAATCTCTTTGTGTCTGTGGTGATCTTCACTCGAAGTAACTTTGTGTCTGTGGTGCAGCTCCGAAGGAGAAGGTGGCAGTCGACCTGCCCCTCATCGTCCTTGGGACACGAGAAATGTTTCACACTTAGGCGAGTGCTGGGCTGCAGCTAAATCTCCGAGCGGGAGGTTTGCTCTCGCTCGGTAGGTTTTCAAACTTAGGCGAGTGCTGACTGCAGCTAAGTCTCTTCGTAGGAGAGCTTAGGCGAGTACTGGACTGCAACTAAGCCCCCGAGTGGGAGGTTTGCTCTCCACTCGGTAGGATTTTTCAAACTTAGGCGAGTGCTGACCGCAGCTAAGTCTCTTCGTAGGAGACCTTAGGCGAGCGCTGGACTGCAGCTAAGCCCCCGAGTGGGAGGTTTGCTCTCCACTCGGTAGGATTTTTCAAACTTAGGCGAGTGCTGACTGCAGCTAAGTCTCTTCGTAGAAGAACTTAGGCGAGTGCTGGACTGCAGCTAAGTCTCTTCGTAGAAGAACTTAGGCGAGTGCTGGACTGCAGCTAAGCCCCCAAGTGGGAGGTTTGCTCTCCACTCGGTAGGATTTTTCAAACTTAGGCGAGTGCTGACCGCAACTAAGTCTCTTTGTAGGAGACCTTAGGCGAGTGCTGGACTGCAGCTAAGCCCCCGAGTGGGAGGTTTGCTCTCCACTCGGTAGGATTTTCAAACTTAGGCGAGTGCTGACCGCAGCTAAGTCTCTTCGTAGGAGAACTTAGGCGAGTGCTGGACTGCAGCTAAGCCCCCGATTGGGAGGATCGCTCTCCACTCGGTAGGATTTTTTCAAACTTAGGCGAGTGCTGACCGTAGCTAAGTCTCTTCGTAGGAGACCTTAGGCGAGTGCTGGACTGCAGCTAAGCCCCCGAGTGGGAGGATCGCTCTCCACTTGGTAGGATTTTTTCAAACTTAGGCGAGTGCCGGACTGCAGCTAAATCTCTAAATGAGAGAACTTAGGCGAGTGCTGGACTGCAGCTAAGCCCCCGAGTGGGAGGTTTGCTCTCCACTCGGTAGGATTTTTGAAACTTAGGCGAGTGCTGACCGCAACTAAGTCTCTTTGTAGGAGACCTTAGGCGAGTGATGGACTGCAGCTAAGCCCCCGAGTGGGAGGTTTGCTCTCCACTCGGTAGGATTTTCAAACTTAGGCGAGTGCTGACCGCAGCTAAGTCTCTTCGTAGGAGAACTTAGGCGAGTGCTGGACTGCAGCTAAGCCCCCGAGTGGGAGGATCGCTCTCCACTCGGTAGGATTTTTTCAAACTTAGGCGAGTGCTGACCGCAGCTAAGTCTCTTCGTAGGAGACCTTAGGCGAGTGCTGGACTGCAGCTAAGCCCCCGAGTGGGAGGATCGCTCCCCACTTGGTAGGATTTTTTTCAAACTTAGGCGAGTGCCGGACTGCAGCTAAGTCTCTAAATGAGAGAACTTAGGCGAGTGCTGGACTGCAGCTAAGCCCCCGAGTGGGAGGATCGCTCTCCACTCGGTAGGATTTTTTCAAACTTAGGCGAGACGGATTCGCAGCTAAGTCACCCACTAGGGGATTTCGTATGTAAACAAAAGTGACAACAATTAATGGAACACTCTTGCCTTTGATAAAAACGAACTGCGGGAATTTTTCTTATTACATCTCGTCCAAGGTTGAGCTCAAGTGTAAAAGGGGCGGAGTAGTTCCGCATTCCAAGCTCGAGGCTCGTCGATCTGGCGATCAACATTGAAGAGGCGATACGCTCCATTGTGGAGGACTCTGGTGATGATGAAGGGACCTTCCCAAGTGGGAGCAAGCTTGTGTGGTTTCTGTTGATCCACTCGGAGGACCAAATCTCCTTCTTGGAAGGCTCGACTCTTCACATTCCGGGCGTGGAATCGACGCAAGTCTTGCTGATAAATGGTCGATCTGATCATCGCCATCTCCCTCTCTTCTTCGAGGAGGTCGACTACGTCTTGCCGGGCTTGTTCTGCTTCATCTTCAGTGTAAAGCTCGACTCGGGGCGCGTTGTGAAGAAGATCACTTGGCAGAACCGCTTCGGCTCCATAAACCAGAAAGAATGGAGTTCTTCCAGTCGACCGGTTAGGGGTGGTCCTTAATCCCCACAGAACTGACGAAAGCTCGTCGACCCAAGCACTTGCCGCGTGCTTGAGATCACGCATCAGCCGAGGTTTCAGTCCTTTAAGAATCAGACCATTTGCTCTTTCAGCTTGTCCATTCGACTGAGGATGCACGACCGACGTGTAGTCGACTCGCGTGCCTTGAGAGGCGCAAAAAGCTCTGAACTGGTCTGAATCGAAGTTTGACCCATTGTCAGTGATGATGCTATGAGGGACTCCATATCTGAATGTTAGTCCTTTGACGAAACTGATAGCAGTGCCAGCATCGAGGTTCTTGATAGGCTTGGCTTCGATCCATTTGGTGAACTTGTCGACTGCCACAAGCACATGCGTGAACCCGCTCCTGCCTGTTCTCAGTGGACGAACCATGTCCAGTCCCCAGACAACAAATGGCCAGACGAGAGGAATGGTCTTCAGGGCTGATGCAGGCTTGTGTGACATGTTGGAGTAGAACTGGCAGCCTCCGCACTTGTCGACTATCTCTTTTGCCATCTCATTTGCTCTAGGCCAGAAGAATCCCGCTCGGTATGCTTTAGCCACAATGGTCCGAGAGGACGCATGGTGGCCACAGGTTCCCGAGTGGATATCACCGAGGATTATCCGACCTTCTTCTGGTGTTATGCACTTCTGACCGATTCCAGTCACGCTTTCTCTATACAACTGCCCCTTTATGACTGTGAAGGCCTTAGATCAGCGGACGATCTGTCGAGCCTCTTCCTCGTCTTCTGGGAGCTCTTTCCTTAGGATATACGCGATGTACGGTACCGTCCAGTCGGGAGTTATTGCCAAGACTTCCATGATTAGGTCGACCATAGCAGGAACTTCGACTTCAGTCGGATCTGTGGCACTTTTTGGTTGTGGGGCTTCTTCTGTGAAAGGATCTTCCTGGACTGACGGCGAGCGGATGTGCTCTAAAAACACATTGCTGGGAATGGCTTCTCGCTTGGAGCCTATCTTTGCCAGGTCATCAGCTACTTGGTTTTTCAGTCGGGGGATGTGATGAAGCTCTAACCCCTCGAATTTCTTTTCTAGCTTTCTCACTGCATTGCAATAACCAGTCACAGCTGGACTTCTGACGTCCCACTCCTTCATCACCTGATTAACCACCAAATCTGAGTCGCCATAGACCATGAGGCGACGGACGCCGAGTGAAATGGCCATGCGCAACCCATACAAAAGTGCTTCAAACTCTGCTTCATTGTTGGAGGAATCGAAGTGAATCTGGAGAACATATCTGAGCTTATCTCCTCGGGGGGAGACTAGAACTACCCCAGCACCGGAACCATTCAACATCTTAGATCCGTCGAAAAACATGGTCCAGTGCTCCGAGTGAACTTGAGTCGGAAGTTGCTGTTCAATCCACTCGGCGATGAAATCTGCGATTGCTTGGGACTTGATAGCCTTCTTTGCTTCGAACTTGATATCTAAGGGAAGGAGTTCAATCGCCCACTTGGCCACTCGACCAGTTGCATCTTTGTTATGCAGAATCTCTGACAGTGGGGCGTCGCTGACGACTGTAATGGAATGGTTAGAGAAGTAGTGTGCAACCTTCTTCGTGGTCATGTAAATCCCATATACAAGCTTCTGGTAGTGAGGGTATCTTTGTTTTGAAGGGGTCAAAACTTCAGACAGATAATAGACTGGGCACTGACTCTGAAGGCCTTTCCTTCTTCTTCCCGCTCGACCGTGAGTACTGTACTGACAACTTGTCCCGTGGCCGCAATGTACAGCAGCAGAGGCTCTTTGCTGATTGGGGCAGCAAGCACCGGCTGGGTGGAGAGCAGAGCTTTGAGCTCTGCAAATGCTGCGTCAGCTTCTGGAGTCCACTCGAACTTGTCAGACTTCTTCATCAGTCGGTAGAGAGGCAACGCCTTTTCACCGAGACGAGAAATGAATCGACTTATTCCGGCAGTCGAGCCACCTCCTCACCAATGGCTTGCTTCTTCTGGACGGCGGACCGTCGAAGGTGTTCCTTCACAGGCTTGAATTTTGGGTCGACCCGTAGACGGTGCTCAGCCAGCCCCCTGGGAACTCCAGGCATGTCGGAGGGTTTCCATGCGAAGATGTCCCAGTTCTCACGGAGGAGCTGAATGAGCGCTTCCTCCTATTTGGAGTCAAGCGTCGTTGAGATGTGAGTCGGGGCAGCATCGGGGTCGGTCGGGTGAATGTGGACTGTCTTCGTTTCACCAGTCGACTGAAAAGCTGATTCTGAAGCAGGCTTCTTGGCTCGTAGCAACTCGCTTGGGTCGGCAGTCTTTTGGTACTCTTGCAGCTCGACCACTGCCATCTGAGCATCTGCAATCTTTGAGCCTTTCTGAAAGCATTCTTCTGCCTTCTTCCGATTGCCTGTAACAGTGATCACACCTTTGGGGCCGGGCATCTTCAGTTTGAGGTACACGTAACATGGCCGGGCCATGAAGCGTGCGTAAGCTGGCCTGCCCAAAATGGCGTGATAAGCACTTTGGAAGTCCACGACCTCGAACGTCAACTTTTCCTTGCGGTAATTCTTTGAATCACCGAAAACCACATCAAGAGCGATCTGGCCGAGTGATTGGGCTTTCTTCCCAGGAATGACTCCATGGAAACTCATGTTACTGGTGCTGAGTCTGGACATCGGAATGCCCATTCCTTTCAATGTTTCAGCATACAGTATGTTCAGGCCACTGCCTCCATCCATCAGGACTTTAGTTAGTCGAGTGCCTTCAACAATTGGGTCGACCACCAAAGCTTGCCTCCCAGGGGTGGCAATGTGCGTCGGGTGATCAGACTGGTCGAATGTGATGGCAGTCTGGGACCACTTCAGGTAACTGGGTGTTGCCGGGGCAACCATGTTCACCTCTCGGTTAATGACTTTCAGTCGACTTTTGCTTTCGACATCGGCAAAAATCATCAGGGTGAAATTGACTTGGGGGTATCCATCGTCGCTGTCTTCCTTGTCCTCGACCCTGTCCGACTCTTTTTCCTTATCCTTGGACTGCTTTCCTTGGAACTGCTGGATCAGGAGTCGACACTGTCGAGTGGTATGCTTTGGGTAAATAAAATTACCCTCTTCATCCTTCTTGGTGTGGATGTGACATGGCAGATCCAAAACATCATTTCCGTCTTGATCCTTGACTTTTTTGGGCTTCCAGGTGCCCTTGGGTTTTCCCTTGAAGTTTCCCTGGGCTACGGCCAGGGCCTCCCCAGGAGCGGCTGGCTCGGCCTTCCGCTTCTGCTTCCGACTGGAATTGCCTCCAGTTTCCTGGGCGACTGCTTTCTGCTTGCCACTCCGGAGTCGATATTCGTCTTCTCCGTTAGCATACTTGGTGGCAATCTCCATCATCCGATTCAGAGACATCTCTCCAGTTCGAACGAACTTCAGATTCAACTCTCTGTATTTAACACCTTCCTTGAAGGCACAAACTGCTTGATGGTCCGGCACGTTCTCAACCGAGTGATGCAGCATGATCCACCTCTGGATATATTCCCTCAGAGTTTCATTCGGCTTCTGCACGCAAGACCGCAGCTCGGTTAGGCCTGCAGGTCGCTTGCATGTTCCTTCAAAGGTTGTGATAAACACTCGGGAGAGGTCCTCCCAAGTGTAAATGCTGCTGGGTGCCAACTGATTTAGCCATGCTCTGGCCGAGCCCTCTAACATGAGAGGCAAATGCTTCATGGCCACCTCGTCATTGCCACCGCCAATCTGTACAGCCACTCGGTAATCTTCGAGCCAGGTGTCAGGCTTAGATTCACTGGTGAACTTGCCGATTCCAGTCGCCAACCTGAAATTGGGAGGTATCACTGCGGCTCTGATGGCTCGACTGAAACACTCTGGCCCTGAAGCACGTACTCTGCTGCTGGCAGGCGCATCTCTGTTGTGGCCTTCTCGATGAGCTCTGTTCCTGTCAACCAAACCTTGAACGAGGATGGATCTCGCATCAAAGCCTGGGTCTCTGGGGTCGACTGGAATCCTCTGCCCAACACTATGAGGGCGTCTGTCATCTTGCCGTCGAGGCGCATATGACTCACTCCTCGGGGGAGGGGTTGGCACTCGACGTCGATCATCACGGTCGAATCAGTGATCATACTGCTCATTCCTCCTGTACTGATCATGTTGGCCACCACGTCCCTCACGCCTCGGGGGCGATCTCGGGCTATGAGCTGACTCGACTGTATCTGTTGCGACAGACCGACTGTGGATCCTATCCCGCGATTGTGAGACAGCGGAATTCTGGTCTCCCGCCGCTCGGAGCAATGCTCTGATCTGTAACAAGCCCCTGCCAGCCTCCGACTGGGAGGGCTGAATCGATTCTGCTATACGGGCCGCGGCGGCCAGATTCTGAACTGGGGTTCGATATACCTGCGTCAGCGGGAAGAGCTGGCGTCGACTAGACTCAGGAGCCCGCTGACGCGCTTGCTCGTCGAGTTCTCGCTGGAGATTCTCCAGTCGAGTGTGTTCGGCCAAGTTGGCCAAACGCGCGTCCTCCAAGGCCCGGGCCTCGGGGGTCTCTCCGACGATAGGAGTGCGGAGCGTGTCCATGTTCCGGCAACGAAGCTCCTCTCGCTGCAATGACGTGAGAGGTTCAGGGAGATACTCGTCGTGGGGACGCGACGGATCGCCCCCACCCGCGCCTCCATCAGTGCGAGGGAAACCAGGGGGACTGTGTGTTCCATCGACCGCCAGAACCTCAGCCACTGGATCGCTGCTATCGCACTCGGATGCGGTCTCCATGGAGCCAGTCGACAGATCGAACAGGCCGTAGAGGGATTCGACGGGCTCGATGGCCGCGACTTGCGGGGCTGCCGATTGGCGGGCCACGGCGTGCCTCACCCACCGCTGAAGTCTTGACCGACCGGAGCGCTTGCGCTGGTGGGAGACAAGGCGGGGAGACGATACGGGGGCCGACCCATATTGGGTCGAAGGTTGCCGCAGGAGGACGCCGCGAACGCAGGCGCGGAAATGTGTCACACCGCGGGCAGGGAGCGCGTCGATGTCGAGCGGTGCCTCCTGAAGCCAGGCGGAGTCATCGACGATGAAGGTGAGCGCGCCGAGGCGGATCTCGCGGTCCTCCACAAAAACTCCGCAAGAAAACATGATCAAAGGGATCGAGAAAAATCACAACTTCTCCAACTAAGCGCTAAGATTCCAGCCCCACGGTGGGCGCCAACTGTCGTGGTTCTAACTCTGACAGTGATGTAGGGGGGTGAGTTTGGAGTGGCGAGATCCTAGCTATTGGGAAGTTGATACACGCGAGGTTTACGAGTTCAGGCCCTTATCGGAGGAAGTAATAGCCCTACGTCTCGGAGCCCAGAGGCGGTCGACTGGATTATGCGTGTATAGATTACAGGGGTGCGAACCCTTCCTACTGAGGAGGGGGGCGGCTTATATAGAGTTCGCCAACCCCCTCCTGCCCTCAGTAATGCAGGGTTTTAAAGTACATTTAAGATGGGGCATTACTGGTAACGCCTCTAATAAAGTGCTGTAATGACCATGAAGACTACTTAATAGCTGACCGTTTGCCTACGGAGTGACTGTAGATCTCCTGGCAGTCGAGTGAATAGCTTCATGGTCGAGTGGTAGCTTCTTGGTCGAGTGTCTTGAACCTGTCGAGTGGGATGCCTTCAAGTCGATTGAAAGGTGATTTCTCCCAGGGGTGTCCTAGAGTAGGACTCTTCGGTTAGGTCCGTGTCCCTACCCTAGGTACATGTCTTCATCACCATCCACCTGTCCATGGACGGCGCAACTGGCTCCGAGTTGAGGGTCGGAGCGGCTGCCGGTGGGATCTCCTGAACACTGTCGGATGGTAGAGCTAAACCGTACTCATCATGACCGCGTGACGCACAAGGCAGAGGCTCGAATCCGTCGAGGATCAAGTCTCCGCGGATGTCGGCCGTGTAGCTTAAGCTTCCAAACCTGACTTGATGGCCAGGGGCATAGCTTTCAATCTGCTCCAGATGGCCAAGCGAATTGGCCCGTAGTGCAAAGCCGCCGAATACAAAAATCTGTCGTGGAAGAAAAGTCTCACCCTGGACTGCATCGCTAACGATGATGGAAGGAGCCATCAAGCCTAATGGCGACGACACAGAGGAACTCTCAATGAAAGCACCAATGTCGATGTCAAAACCGGCGGATCTCGGGTAGGGGGTCCCGACATATGCGTCTAGGCGGATGGTAACAGGAGGCAGGGGACACAAAGTTTTACCCAGGTTCGGGCCCTCTTGATGGAGGTAAAACCCTCCGTCCTGCTTGATTAATATTGATGATATGGGTAGTACAAGAGTAGATCTACCACGAGATCAGAGAGGCTAAACCCTAGAAGCTAGCCTATGGTATGATTGTATGTTTTTTGTTATGTCCTACGGACTAAAACCCTCCGGTTTATATAGACACCGGAGAGGGTTAGGGTTACACAAGGTCGGTTACAAAGGAGGAGATATCCATATTCGTACTACCTAGCTTGCCTTCCATGCCAAGTAGAGTCCCATCTGGACACGAGACGAAGTCTTCAATCTTGTATCTTCATAGTCCAACAGTCCGGCCAAAGGATATAGTCCGGCTGTCCGGAGACCCCCTAATCCAGGACTCCCTCATATGTGAATCATCTTGATGAGTAATTATGCTTTAGTAAGATTATTGGTGTTAAGGTTTGTGATTCCCTATGCATGTACGAAAGTCAATAGTCATGCAATGAAATTATATCCTACTTATGGTGCATTATTTAGTGTTATTTATGCTTAATGCTTGGTTATGAGATTATTCGTTTCTTAGTTGGCCGCTTCCCAATCTTTTGCTAGCCTTCATTTTGCACTAAGTATGATCACTACCTGTGCATCCAAAAACCCTTAACCCAGCTTTGCCACATGAGTCCACTATATCTACCTATTTGCGGTATTCTTTTGCTGTTCTAAGCAAATTTGCATGTGCCATCTCTAATTTTCAAAATAAACTTCTCTTTTGTGTGTCTGTTTCGCTCGGGGAGCGGTCAGGGGTGGCTAATATTTTCCATGCTAGATGTGTTATTCTCAAGATGAGTGTTCATTCACTTGTCATTGCACGAGAGTAAGGCAAAGGTATTAGGGATGCCCAGTCCCAAAATGCAAAAAAATGAATTTACTTTATGTTGTCAAATAATAAATTCCTTGGAAAGTGTTGGTATGGAGGGCAACTGTGGATACGGCTAGCCATGGAAAGTGAAAGTTATGGTGGAAAAAGGATAAAATTTATTTTCTGTTTGGGAACCACCTATGATATATCTATGCATGGAAAGTATTGGGAACTCTAAGTCATTTTCGTTGGTGCGATGGATACACCTCCCAAAATGTTTTTAACTCTAATTTTTTGCTTCTGGCACCTCTACAAATCCCTACTTCCCTTTGCGAAGGGCCTTTCTTTTACTTTATGCAATTTTTATTTTAAAATTTGAGTCTCCATATTCTCTTATAAAAACACCAACTAGGAGGCAATATGATTGTATTTAAGTATTGGGCATAGCTAATATTCGAGTGTGTTTCATGAATGGATCAATGTTTGAGCATGATGGGCTAGGGATAACTTATTTTAGCATTGATATTTTGAAAGACATGGTTGCTTGTTGATATGCTTGAGTATCTAAATTATTATGTCAAAACTAGACTATTTATTTGAATCACATAAAAAATCCAAATGCCCATGCTATAAATAAAAGAATATGATATGACATGTTAAACAGCACTCCACATCAAAAATTCTGCTTTTATCACTTTCCTACTCGAGGACGAGTAGGAGTTAAGCTTGGGGATGGTATTACGTCTCCAACGTATCTATAATTTTTTATTGTTCCATGCTGTTTTATTATCAATCTTGGATGTTTTATAACCATTTTATAGTCATTTTATATCATTTTTGGTACTAACCTATTGACATAGTGCCAAGTGCCAGTTCTTGTTTTTTCCGTGTTTTTCACATCGCAGACAGTCAATATCAGACAGAGTCCAAATGCCACGAAACTTTACGGAGATTTTTTATGGACCAGAAGGAACATGTTGGGACCTGGTTGCACCTGGGGGGAGTCCCAGGGAGGGGACAACCGACCAGGGCGCGCCAGGAGGCCCAGGCGCGCTCTGGTGGGTTGTGCCCACCTCGGGTGCCCCGGACCGCCTCTTTGCTCTATAAATACCCCAATATTTCTAGAACCCTAGAAGCATTGACGAAATATTCATCCAGCCGCCGTAGAGTCTAGAACCACCAGATCCAATCTAGACACCATCTCGGATGGGGTTCACCACCTTCATTATATTGGTGCCTCTCCGATGATGCGTGAGTAGTTCTTTGTAGACCTTCGGGTCCGTAGTTAGTAGCCAGATGGCTTCATCTCTCTCTCTCTCTCTTGATTCTCAATACAATGGTCTCTTGGACATCCATATGATGTAACTCTTTTTGCGGTGTGTTTGTTGGGATCTGATGAACTCTGAGTTTATGATTAGTCATATCTTTTTATATCCATGAAAGTTATTTGAGTTTCTTTGATCTCTTATATGCATGATCTCTTATAGTCTCGTATTTCTTCTCCGATATTTGGGTTTTGTTTGGCCAACTTGATATATTTATCTTGCAATGGGAAGAGGTGCCCCGTAGTGGGTTCAATCTTACGGTGCTTGATCCCAATGACAAAGGGAAACTACACGTATGTATCGTTGCTACTAAGGATAAAAAGATGGGATCTATATCTACGCAATAGATAAATGGATCTTGTCTACATCATGTCATTGTTCTTATTGCATTACTCCATTTTTTCATAAACTTAATACACTAGATGCATGCTGGATAGCGATCGATGTGTGGAGTAATAGTAGTAGATGCAGGCAAGAGTCGGTCTACTAATGTTGGACGTGATGCCTATGTAATGATCATTGCATGTATATCATCATAATTATTTGAGGTTCTATCAATTGCCCAACAGTAATTTGTTTACCCACCGTTTGCTATCTTTCTCGAGAGAAGCCACTGGTGAAACCTACGGCCCCCGGGTCTTCTTTCTCATATATTTGCTTGCGATCTACTTTTCCTTTGCATTTTTATTCAGATCTATTAAACCAAAAATACAAAAATACTTTGCTGCAGTTTATTTTATTTACAATCTATTATTTCAATCTACTACAAATTTCTGGCATCGTTACCAGAAAGGGATTGACAACCCCTTTAACACGTCGGGTTGCGAGGTGTTGTTATTTGTGTGCAGGTGTTGTTTATGTTGTGTTGCTTGGTTCTCCTACTGGTTCTATAACATTGGTTTCATCACTAAGGGAAATACCTACCTTTGTTGTGCTACATCATCCCTTCCTCTTTGGGGAAATACCGACATAGTCCTAGCAGACAGGAGTTTTCTGGCGCTATAGTCAGGGAGCAATCAAGCATATGAGGTTGATAGTCTACAAGCGGGTCCATATGGGGTGGTTGCATTATTTTTTCTATGTACTTACAACTCTCATTTTAAAACTATTTGGCTCTTGAGTTGTAACTCTTAAACTTGATGGTCGTCTGCTACTCTTGCTGCTACATTGTGATGCAATGATAAATTCCGCATGAAGTCATTATGCAGACGCCCATTTCTCATTATGCAATTAATTATCTTCGCTATTCTTATATATGCAAGATGAATTGTCTTCATAAGTTGAAGAGGATCTCCACAAAGTAAAACCTACCACGTGCATTTGCATTCAAAAGCAAACTACTTATATACACATCTTCAGGGGAGCCTTTTGAAACTTATGAAGACAATGACTTTGATCTTTAACTTTCACATACTTTTATACCCGTTGAAAACTTCAACCAGTTTTTCATCAATCACCAGAAAGGGGGAGATTGTAAGTGCATCTAGTGCCACCCCTAGTTGGTTTTGGAGTATTGACGACAAACTTGGTTGAGGGACTAATGTGTTTGTGAGAATTGCAGGATAACACAGGTAGTAGCCCCTCACTGATTCGGTTTACCTAGCAGAGATGACCCCTAAAAATGTGTGAAGACATTGAAGACAATGGTGGTTCGTGAAGACATTCACAATGAAGATTATGACATGTGAAGACATTCACTTGAAGACTATGGAGTGTGAAGACATAGTTGTTTCGTAGTTTCCTTTTCTTCTTTATTGAGTCATAGGAACCACCGTATTGTTAAGTGGGGTCCAAGTGAACAAATTCAGAGGGACTGATGTGATGCTCAACCAAAATCCTATGTCTTCGAGCGAAGGCAGTGAGAGTAAATCTTATCCAGAGCTGGATGAGTCAACTTTACTTGTAGCCCAAGTCAAGTTGTCACGTGTGTTTGAAATCCGACCATTGGACACGTGTCGGTTCCTTAGTGACCCAGGGTCATTTCGGACATATCAGGTTGGGTTGCCTCCTGGCTATAAATAGCCCACCCCCTACACCATAAATTGGTGGTTGCTCAGAGTTACTGCACGACTTTTGTCATTTGAGAGCAACCCACCTCCGAAGCTTTTGAGAGAGAGATCCTTGCGAGGACAAAGCCCAAAACACCCAGAGCCAAAGAGTGTTAGGCATCACTAAAGTCTTTCTATCCGCGTGACCTAAAGACTTGGTACACTTGAGGACTGTGAATCCTCCAGCCGGTTAGGCGTCGTGTTCTGAGCATCCAAGAGACATTGTGGATCGCTGGTGAACGAAGTCTATGAATGTTTGGAAGTCTACCTTGAAGACCTACCAGAGTGATTGGTCGAGGACTGGGTGTCCTTAGCTCAAGGGGTATAAGGTGAAAATGCAGTCTTCTGAGTTCGATATCAGCCTCCCTAACCAGATGTACAGTTGTCACAGCAACTGGAACTAGTCTACCAAATCTTTGTCTTCACCAAGCAACTGGTTCTATCCCCAACTTCCTTTACCTTTCAGTTTGTCTTCGTGAAGTCATTGCTTGCCTGTCTGATCTGATTGACTTCACTGTGTCAAGACTATTACCTGTTTGGCTTCATACTGTCTTTCATTCTGATCCATACTCTAATAATCTTTGTACTTTCACTATATTTTTTTACTTGACTATGGCTTGTCTAGTGTAGTCTATCTTCCGCTGCATATCAATAGGTTCATTTCATCTGTTTGTCTTCAAAGATATCGTGTTTTGAAGACTTTCATAAAAATCGCCTATTCACCCCCCTCTAGTCGATAACTAGCACTTTCAATGAGAACAAAGTGCGGACTTTGATGGACTTGCCCGATGATCAGCAAGCCATTGAGAATAAATGGATTTTCAAGAAGAAGACATGCGCTGATGGTATTTCTAGGAATGCCTCAATGCCATTTCTCTACTGACGGATTTGAAGACTAAGGAAGAACTTCAGCTCACCCATCATGGACATCTAATATTGCTCTTGCATCATATGCCCAGACTCATCACTATATCTTTTGTCAGTGCAGCCTAAGATGATGTCATCCACATAGATTTGGCATACAAACAGTTCACCATCATATGTCTTCATCAACAGAGTGGGATCTAGAGAACCAGGTTTGAAGCCTTTGCTCTTCAAGAAGTCTTTGAGTGTGTCATACCAAGCGCAAGGTGCTTGTTTGAGGCCATACAGTGCCTTGTTGAGCCTGTATACCATGTCAGGACGCTTTGGGTCTTCAAATCTAGGTGGTTGTGCAACATACACTTCTTCAATTTTTCCATTGAGGATGGCACTCTTTACATCCATTTGGGACAGAAGAATGTTGTTGTGGTTGGCATAGGCTAGCAGTATGTGAATGGCTTCAAGCCTAGCCACTGGAGCAAAGGTTTCATCGAAGTTAATTCCTTCAACTTGTGTGTAACCTTAAGCAACGATACGAGCTTTGTTTCTGACAACTTGACCATGCTCATCTTGTTTGTTGTGATAGATCCATTTGGTGCCGATGATATTGTGCTTGCAAGGATCAGGACGCTTTACTAGCTCCCATACATTATTCAGCTCAAACTATTGAAGCTCTTCTTGCATAGCTTGAATCCATTCAGGTTCCATGAAGGCTTCATCAACTTTCTTGGGTTCCGATATAGAGATAAATGCAAAGTGCCCACAGAAATTTGCTAGTTGTGTTGCTCTTGAACGAGTGAGTGGACTATGTGCATTGATGCTATCGATTATCTTCTCAATCTGGACTTCATTTGCAATGCGAGGATGTACTAGACGAAGATTTTGCCATTGCTGATCGTTGTCTTCATATTCAGGATTGGCTTCAGGCTGAGAAGTGTCTTCATGCTGATTACGTGCAGAAATGATGATTTCCTCTTCAGCCTGTTCCTCTGTAGGTATGATTTCTCCAGTACCCATTAGCTTGATAGACTCACTTGGTGTAGCTTCATCTAGCACATTTGGCAGGTGCTCTCTTTGCGAGTCGTTAGTCTCATCGAACCACACATCCAAAGTTTCAACCACTTTGTAGTGAAAGAGGTTGAAGAATCTGTAGGAGTGTGAATCCTTTCTGTAACCAAGCATAAAACCTTCATGTGCTTTCGGTGCAAATATTGAAGTGTGATCTGGATCCTTGATCCAGCACCTAGCACCAAAGACTCTGAAATAGCTGACATTTGGCTTCTTACCAGTCAGGAGCTCATATGATGTCTTCTTTAGGAACTTGTGAAGATAAACACGGTTGATGATGTGGCAAGCAATATTGTAAGTGCATCTAGTGCCACCCCTAGTTGGTTTTGGAGTATTGACGACAAACTTGGTTGAGGGACTAATGTGTTTGTGAGAATTGCAGGGTAACATAGGTAGTTGTCCCATATTGATTCAGTTTACCTATCAGAGATGACCCCTAAAAATGTGTGAAGACATTGAAGACAATGGTGGACTGTGAAGACATTCACAGTGAAGATTATGACATGAGAAGACATTCACGTGAAGACTATGGAGTGCGAAGACATAGTTGTTTCGTAGTTTCCGTTTCTTCTTTGTTGAGTTGTAGGAACCACCGTACTGTTAAGTGGGGTCCAAGTGAACAAAGTCAGAGTGACTGATGTGATGCTCAAGCAAATCCTATGTCTTCGAGCGAAGACAATGAGAGCAAATCTTATCCAGAGCTGGATGAGTCATCTTTACTTGTAGCCCAAGTCAAGCTATCGCGTGTGTTTGAAATATGACTGTTGAACACGTGTCAGTTCCTTAGTGACCCAGGGGCATTATAGACAAATCAGGTTGGGTTGCCTCCTGGCTATAAATAGCCCACCCCCTACACCATAAATTTGTGGCTGCTCAGAGTTAGTGCACGGCTTTTGTGGTTTGAGAGCAACCCACCTCCGAAGCATTTGAGGGAGAGATCCTTGCGAGGAGAAAGCCCTAAACACCCAGAGCCAAAGAGTGTCAGGCATCACTAAAGTCTTTCTGTCTACGTGACCTGAAGACTTGTTACACTTGAGGACTGTGAATCCCCCAGCCGGTTAGGCGTCGCGTTCTGAGCATCTAAGAGTCATTGTGGATTGCCGGTGAACGAAGTATGTGAAGGTTTGGAAGTCTACCTTGAAGGCTTACCAGAGTGATTGGGCGAGGACTAGGGGTCCTTAGCTCAAGGGGAATAAGGTGAAGACACGGTCTTCTGAGTTGAATCTCAGCCTCCCTAACCAGATGTACAGTTGTCACAGCAACTGGAACTGGTCTACCAAATCCTTGTCTTCACCAAGGAACTGGTTCTATCCTTCACTCTCCTTTATTTTATAGTTTGTCTTCATGAAGTCATTGTTTGCCTGTATGATCTGATTGACTTCACTGAGTGAAGATTGTTTACTATTTGGCTTCATATTGTCTTCCATCCTGATCCTTACTACCTAGTTGCTCATAGTCTTCGTGCTTTCACTTCATTGCAATCTTGACTATGGTTTGTCTAGTGTAGTCTACCTTCTGCTGCATATCAATAGGTTCATTTCTATTGTTTGTCTTCAAAGACCTCGTGTTTTGAAGACTCTCATAAAAATCGCCTATTCACCCCCTCTAGTCGATAACTAGCACTTTCAAGTATCAATGGCTTCAGGCCAGAATTTCCTTGGAGTCTTGTACTCATCAAGCATCATACGTGCCATCTCAATGAGGGTTCTGTTCTTACGCTCCACGATACCATTCTGCTGAGGTGTGTATGGAGCAGAGAACTCATGTGTGATGCCCAATGTACCAAGATAAGTGTCGAGGCTGGTGTTCTTGAATTCTGTGCCATTGTCACTTTTGATGTGCTTGATCTTGATGCCATAGTTGGTCATTGCACGATTGGCGAATCGTCTGAAGACATCCTGCACTTCAGTCTTGTAGAGAATTATGTGCACCCATGTATATCTTGAGTAATCATCAACAATGACGAAGCCATAGAGGCATGCAGTGGTAGTTGATACGTCTCCAACGTATCTATAATTTTTGATTGTTTCATGCTATATTATATTATGTTTTGGACATTATTGGGCTTTATTATACACTTCTATATTATTTTTGGGACTAACCTATTAACCGGGGGCCCAGCCTAGAATTGCTGTTTTTTGCCTATTTCAGAGTTTCACAGAAAAACAATATCAAACGGAGTCCAAATAGAATGAAACCTTCGGGAACATGATTTTCGGAATGAACGTGATCCAGAGGACTTGGACCCTACGTCAAGAAAGCAACCAGGAAGGCACGAGGTAGGGGGCGTGCCTACCCCCCCCCCCAGGCGCGCCCTCCACCCTCGTGGGGCCCATGTTGCTCCACCGACGTACTTTTTCCTCCTATATATACCTACGTACCCCCAAACTACCAGATACGGAGCCAAAACCCTAATTCCACACCCGCAACCTTCTGTACCCGTGAGATCCCATCTCGGGGCCTTTTCTGGAGCTCTGTCGGAGGGGGCATCGATCACAGAGGGCTTCTACATCAACACCATAACCTCTCCGATGATGTGTGAGTAGTTTACTTCAGACCTTAGGGTCCATAGTTATTAGCTAGATGGCTTCTTCTCTCTTTTTGGATCTCAATACAATGTTCTCCCCCTCTCTTGTGGAGATCTATTCAATGTAATCTTCTTTTGCGGTGTGTTTGTTGAGACCGATGAATTGTGGGTTTATGATCAAGTTTATCTATGAACAATATTTGAATCCTCTCTGAATTCTTTTATGTATGATTGGTTATCTTTGCAAGTCTCTTCGAATTATCAGTTTGGTTTGGCCTACTAGATTGATCTTTCTTGCAATGGGAGAAGTGCTTAGCTTTGGGTTCAATCTTGCGGTGTCCTTTCCCAGTGACAGTAGGGGCAGCAAGGCACGTATTGTATTGTTGCCATAGAGGATAACTAGATGGGGTTTATACCATATTGCATGAGTTTATCCCTCTACATCATATCATCTTGCTTAAAGCGTTACTCTGTTCTTTTGTACTTAATACTCTAGATGCATGCTGGATAGCGGTCGATGTGTGGAGTAATAGTAGTAGATGCAGGCAGGAGTACGTCTACTTGTCTCGGACGTGATGCATGTATACATGATCGTACCTAGATATTCTCATAACTATGCTCAATTCTGTCAATTGCTCAATATTAATTTGTTTACCCACCGTAATACTTATGCTCTCGAGAGAAGCCACTAGTGAAACCTATGGCCTCCGGGTCTATTTTCCATCATATTAATCATCCATTAACAAGCTATTTCTTTTGCCGTTTTTATTTTGCTTTATTTATTTTGCATCTTTATCATAAAAATACCAAAAAATATTATCTTATCATATCTATCAGATCACTTTCGTAAGTGACCGTGAAGGGATTAACAACCCCTTTATTGCGTTGGTTGCGAAGATTTTTTTGTTTGTGTAGGTGCGAGGGACTCGTGCGTGGCCTCCTACTGGATTGATACCTTGGTTCTCAAAAACTGAGGGAAATACTTACGCTACTTTGCTGCATCACCCTTTCCTCATCAAGGGAAAACCAACGCAGTGCTCAAGAGGTACCAAGAAGGATTTCTGGCGCCGTTGCCGGGGAGTCTACGCAAAAGTCAACATACCAAGTACCCATCACAAACCCTTATCTCCCGCATTACATTAATTGCCATTTGCCTCTTGTTTTCCTCTCCCCCACTTCACCCTTATCGTTCTATTCGCCCTCTCTTTCCGTTCGCCTTCCTCCTTCTTTTTGCCCCTTGCACTTTTTGCTGTTATGTCTGGAATTGGGGAAATTATTGTCGATATGGACAATAATAATATCATGGAAAATTCTGATGCTCCTACTGAAGAACCCCCTATCTTACATACAAAAAAAATCCGAATTGGTAGTGGTAATATTATTGGAAAAGGAGTTATCCAAGATTTCTTTACTTGTGCCGGCGCTTTGCCTTCTATGGGTTGTTATATTCTTCATAGAACTAGTAGTCTTGCGAACGCTATCGCCATTATTGTAGTTGAACTTGAAAAGACAATTTCTGCACTTGCATCCTTGCATACAAAGGATTTTCCTAGAATTTTCTAATATTGAGCATTCTTCTGTTAAGTGTGCCGCTACTATTTTTTTGTCTCATGAGTTTAGATTTATAATAAATGAGGCCAAAGAAATATTTGTGCATTATAGGGTGGACACTGGCAATCCTCCCATAGAGGCTATTCTCTTTGATCAAGAAGAAATAATGCGTTTTCAATCTCTGGACTATGTTGCTTTCAATGAAAATCTTAGAAAAAGGTTCCCACCAATGTTCTAGTTGATAGAATTTCTGAACTTAACAATGATTTGGCTATTCGAAATAATGAGCTAGGATATTCTCTCAAGTATAGGCTCACAAAGTTCTGTCAAAAGAATGCTTATAGTGATGAATTGGTTGTGCAATACGAAGGGCCGAAGGAGGAACCTATACCTCCTAAAGTTGATCTTGGGGACTTTTGTCCCATTAAATTTAACCCTTTTGATTACTTTTGCTTGCCTCAAAGAAAACTTGCTGCTGAACATAGAGAATATGAAATGAGTTTTAATGATCTATCCTATTATTATGGCAATACCTAGATCTATCTTCGCTTTTATGCCTAGCTAGGGGCGTTAAACGATAGCGCTTGTTGGGAGGCAACCCAATTTTATTTTTATTCCTTGCTTTTTGCTCCTTTTTAGTAATAAATAATTTATCTAGCCTCTGTTTTGGTTGTGTTTTTGTGTTTAATTAGTGTTTGTGGCAAGTAGAACCGTTGGGAAGACTCGGGGAAAGTCTTTTTGATCTTTCTGTGAAAAACAGAAACTTTAGCGCTCACGAGAATTGCTTCCATTTTTATTTGGAAAGTGATATTTAGTTAATTCTTTTTTCATATGATTAATAGATAAATTCCTAAAGTCCAGCAATTTATTTTATAATTCTTGGGGTTCCATAAGTTTTCGGTAGCTACAGATTACTACACACTGTTCTGTTCTTGACAGATTCTATTTTTCGTGTGTTGTTTGATTATTTTGATGAATCTATGGCTAGTAAAATAGTTTATAAACCATAGAGAAGTTGGAATACATTAGGTTTAACACCAATA
The DNA here is from genome assembly GCF_003073215.2 of Triticum urartu. Classification (NCBI taxonomy): domain Eukaryota; kingdom Viridiplantae; phylum Streptophyta; class Magnoliopsida; order Poales; family Poaceae; genus Triticum; species Triticum urartu. The sequence goes on along the minus strand of NC_053025.1, from coordinate 121,435,989 downwards.
TAAAAAAGAATGAGTTCATTACAGTACCTTGAAGTGGTGTTTTGTTTTCTTTCGCTAACGGAGCTCACGAGATTTTCTACTTTGAGTTTTGTGTTGTGAAGTTTTCATGTTTTGGGTAAAAGATTTGATGGATTATGGAACAAGGAGTGGCAAGAGCCTAAGCTTGGGGATGCCCATGGCACCCCATGATAATCTAAGGACACCTAAAAGCCAAAGCTTGGGGATGTCCCGGAAGGCATCCCCTCTTTCGTCTACTTCCATCTGTTGGGAATATGACTACCAGGTATGACCCGCCCAGGAGGGGCCGGGTCAATCTTCATGGCGGGTTATTTAAAGAAGCCCAATGAATATACAAAGAGATGGTGTATTATAAGATTTGTAGTAGGCCCAAGCCCAGAGGCGTCTTAAGGCCCGTAATTGTAAACCGCCATGTATAAGTAAGACTTGTAAAGAAAGGCATGTAAAAGAAGTCACCGAGCCGGACACGTTGTATGAGCCGGCCTGGACTCTGTAGGCCGGCAGGCGTCCACCCGTGTATATAAGGGGACGACCCAGCGGCGGCTTAGGGCAAGAAACAACAGATCGAGAGCCAAGCTAGCGTATTTCACTCCTTGGTCATCGAAACCTAGCAATACCACAACAGCTGGACTAGGCTTTACCTTCACCGCAAGGGGCCGAACCAGTATAAACCTCTTGTGTCCTTGGTCCCGATTAACCCCTTTAAGCTTCCTAGTTGCGATGGCTCCACGACTAAGTCCTTTCACGAGGACATCTGCCGTGACAATTCCACGACAGTTGGCGCCCATCGTGGGGCTAGCGCACGGTGGATTTGAGTTCTTGAAGGGCAGCTTCGAAGGGCTCAAGGGATACGCTGTGGGCCGGATGACCAAGAGTCGTCGCGGCAAGCTCTACATCGACGATGCAGGCTGGGGCCCTGAGGCCGGCTCAATCGAGTACAGGTACTGGGTCCCCTTCGGCGGAATGCACGTCTTCATCGGTCAGATCGGCGAGCCTGGCCCTGATCCGGACATCTGCGCCGACCTCATCGAGATGGTTCAGCATGTGAGACCCGCCCGAGCTCAACCCGCCGTGAGGCGTGCCTTCGTGGTTTGCATCCATGGAGGGGAACTTTCTGAAGGATCGGTGGATTGCGGTGAGACGGCTATTCACTCCGACGATGAGTCGTCCACAGGCGAGACAGATTCTTTGTATCAACTACAAGATGGCGGGCTTGGGGGCTATTCCAACGGTAGCAGTATTTCGGACCCCTTTGAGCCGCCGAATTGAGCCGGAGTCTTCATGGCTGGCACTCAACCCAGGCAGAATTCTACGCCGTGGCTGCAATAACCACCGGGTCGACGGCAGCCGGGTCAGGAGACCCCGCGCGCCCACCGGCTCAAGTGCTGATGGATCTCATGGACAGGATGACAACCTTGTTGACCGCCGTGATTGAACCGGCAGATAAGGCTCAGCACGATGCAGAGGTGGCGCAGTTGCGTGGGGAGGTAACACAAGCTAAGGAGAATTTAGCAGCGGAGGATGTAAGGATGGCTGCAGAACGGGCAGCTCTAGATGCTCGTGCTCAGCAGCTTCAAGCAGAGACTTTCTGGCTCTCGGTGGATCTAAACGCATCAAATGAGGTCATGAGGAGACGGCACCAAAAGGCTCAATCACGTCTGCCTCTGACTTATGATCCTAGGAACCTCTTCCACACACCTGGAGCTGGTCCCAGTAACCCACTGGAGGCAAATCGGATCATAGCACCCGGGACCGGAGCGCCGGTTCAACCATGGGCCATGGAACCCCCCGTGTGAATACTGCTCCGCCTCATTACACACCAATACCACCGGGTCACTTTTCTAACCCTTTGGAGAATCTTATCGCTGCATCGGCTCATTTGGCGGCTCTCTCGAAGGAAGGTGACTCTCCAACAGCGATCGAAACACGACGTGTCGGGTGGTAGGTGCGACATATGCCAACGGGTGGCTTATCATTGTGGGAGCCAGTAAGACATCGCCGGTGCCTGGAAACGGGATAAGGCGAAGACATGCACGCCGGCGGATCTTACCCAGCTTCGGGGCTCTCCATGGAGATAACAACCCTACTGCTGCTCTGCGGGGTCTCCGCATGATCACTAGATGGACAAGTAGCTACACAATGCTCCTTGAGCTGTTTGGTGGGAGGAGGAAGAAGGGCACGGCTAGCCTGCTTCTTCTCCTTGTGTGGTGTCTAGGACTAGCAGGGGGTCGAACCCTTTGCATGGGTGCCCCGGGGGGTTTATATAGGCCCACCCCCCGGGGGTACAATGGTAATCCGACTGGGCGCGGGGCCCAGCCGTCTGTGACTGCGCTCGCCGGCTTCTGCGCCGGCTGCTGGGGCTCGCCGACTGGCGGGTCCCGCCGGCTGCCGGCCCCTTGGTCGACAGGCAGGCCCCACTGTCCAGGGCCTGGTCGGCGGCTGGTTACTGTTGCTCTATCTTGGTGACGTGGGCTTCGTCATGGTAGGCGCGGCTACAGTGCCGCCGCTCGTCGGGCGATCGCTGTAGCCTCACCGCGTCTTGTCTCCTTAATGGGGTGTCTCCTTCGAGGGAGGCGGCAAGCCGGCTGCGGGGAGCCGGCTCTGTCTTGGGCCGACTGGGGGGGAGGCGTGGCCGCCTTCGGGTGTCTCTCTACTCGAAGGGACCTACCATCTGTGGGCCACGCTGGCGGCCCGTCGTGGGTGACACCAAGGTTAGCATGGCAACAGTGCCGCGCCGTACGGGTCATGCCTACTCCGTACGGCGCACTGTGCCAGGCGTGCTCCGGGATTCGGGGGTGGCAGGCTCCACTGTAGTCACGCCCCGTCACATCGCCGTTAGGTGGATGCAAACTTTGAGGGTACAGTCTCGACCGCTTTATGGGAGCCGGCTTCTTGGAGTCGGCCTTCTCGTGGCCGGCTTCTCGAAGTCGGCCCTCCCATGGCTTTCTTCATGAGGGCTAAAGTCGGACCGCCTTCCGAAGGCCGGCCTGGGTGGCAGCCAGCAAGGGGAAGGCGGCCCCATGTCTTGGATTCTTGAGAGCCGGACGGGCTCGTAATTTTTTCAGAAGGGCCAGGGGAAGCCGGCTAGGCTACCCATGGCTATTTACTCCGACACGACGGGTCGGAGAACTTCTTCAGACGGCTCTAGCACAACAGGATGCATATTCGTATAGTCGAGATAGCATCCATTCAACCCCTCGCCCAAGCTATAGAAGGCATATGGACTCAGCCGCCATGTCAAGCAACGCCCAACACCGTAACCAACCACGCGGGCGTGACCCGCCCCCGGGCGGAGCCCTTAACTTGGTGGACCAGGAGAGGATCCGTCAAGAGGCTGAACGGGCGGTTCAATAGGCGGCTGAGCAGGCGGCTCACCAAGCTTTTCCGGTTTATCCAGCGACCTCTGTTGAAGCAGGGGTGGCCACAAGGACAGGAGGTGTCCCTTATCTTGTGCCGGCTCTGCGTAATGAGCGTTTGCCAAAGGAATTTAAGGGGCCTCGTAAGGTGCCTAATTACACAGCCGACCTACAGCCCGAAGCATGGATTGAAAGTTACGAGATGGCCATGGATTTATTAGAGGTCAGTGACGTAGCAATGGCCAAATACTTCACCATGATGTTGGATGGAACAACTCGTACTTGGTTAAAGGGGTTGCCGCCCAACTCCATTGGTTCATGGGCAGAGTTAAAGGCCCGGTTCATGCAGAACTTCAAAGATACCTGTAAACAGCCCATGTTGATCGTGGACTTGACTAACCGCAAGCAAGAGGAAGGTGAATCCACAACCCATTGGGTGCACCGGGTTAAGGAAATAATACATTCATCTGATAAGATGGATGCCGGCTCCGCGGTCTTAATGTTGGAGAAAAGTTGCTGTTTTGAACCTCTGAAATAGAAGCTGGGGTGGCTCAAGCGTGACTGTAATGACATGGGCCAGCTGATGGCGGCTCTTGTCAAGTACGTTGATTCTGACAGTTCCAAGGACCCCGCGTCTGACAAGGAGAAGACAGGGAAGGGAAAGAAGAACGGCAATGGCAAAGGTCAACAGCACAACCCGGTGAATCAAGGAGGTAATAAACGTAAGGATGACGGTAGTCTAGAGTTTGTGGCTAACGCCAATGCACAGGGCAACAATCAACGATGCAAGGGGAGGCCACCTCCTCGGTCTGGCGGGTCAGGTCCCACCCTTGAGCAGCTGCTAAACGAACCTTGTCCAAGACACGGCACCCGGGAGAAGCCAGCTACCCATCTGTGGAAAGACTGTACGATCATGAAAGCTTTCAAGAATTCCAACATGTTTGATGGTAACCACGGACCTGGCGGCGAATCAGGCGGTGGCGGCTTTCATGGCCCGGGCGCCGATTCAAGCAGTGGCGGTTTTCACGGCCAGGGCCCTCAAGGCAGTCGGGGCGGCTATAATCAGCAATCCGGCCAAGGTAATCAGCAACAACAATAGTCCGGGTATCAGAGCAACCCAAAGCAGTTGAACAGTGGACAGTATCACGTATTCACCACCAGTTTATGCAAGAGGGACCCAAAACTTCATAAGAGGGATGTAAATGATGTTGAACCGGCAGTTCCACGTTATTTAAGATGGTCTGAGCAGCATATCGTATGGAGTAGGGAAGACCACCCTCCTCGGGTTGATAATCCGAGTCATTTGGCTTTGGTGGTGGCACCTCAGGTTGGCGGATACAAGTTCACTAAGGTTCTCATGGATGGAGGCAGTAGCATCAACATCCTTTACTATGAGACGTTCCGTCGCATGGGGTTGACTGACAAAAGTCTTAGAACATCCAATACTGTTTTTCATGGAGTTGTGCCTAGTAAGTTGGCATACCTAGTCGGTAGGATTGAGCTGGAAGTAGCCTTTGGGGATGAGTCTGACTCTAGGGCTGAGAAATTAACTTTTGAAGTGGTTAAAATCAAAAGCCCCTATCACGCTCTGTTTGGACGGTCGGCTTATGCTAAGTTCATGGCACGATCGTGTTATGTTTATCTGCAACTCAAAATGCCGGGTTATAAGGGCACCATCACAGTGCATGGAAGCCGGAAGATAGCCCTGGAATGTGAAGAAGGCGATGCGGCTTATGCCGAATCTGTTTGCGCAACGGAGGAATTGAAGTTTTATAAGGATAATGTCGACCCGGCAGATATGACATCTTTGAAGAAGCCAACCACGAAGCATGAGCCGGCGCTGAAATTTAAGTCAGCTGATGATACTCAGATGATGATTTTGTGCCTGGCGACTCATCCAAATAGTTCATTATCAGTGCCAATTGGGATCCAAAATAGGAAAGCGCGCTCATCAAGTTCATCCGTGAGAACCGGGACATCTTTGCATGGAAACCTTCTTACATGACGGGTGTACCGAGGGAACTCGCTGAGCACACTCTCAACATTGATCCAAAGTTTAAGCCGGTCAGGCAGTTTCTTAGGCGGTTTAATGAAGAAAGGCGTAAGGCTATTGGAGAAGAGGTAGCCTGGCTCTTGGCGGCCGGGTTTATTGTTGAAGTTTTTCACCCAGAGTGGTTGGCTAACCCGGTGCTTGTACTCAAAAAGAACGGCACCTGGCGTATGTGTGTGGATTACATAGATTTAAACAAGGCTTGTCCGGCTGATCCTTTTGCTCTCCCTCGTATTGATCAAATCATTGATGCTACGGCAGGTTGTGAGCGTTTGAGTTTTTTGGATGCTTATTCTGGTTATCATCAGATCAAGATGGCAGTTAAGGACCAGGAGAAGATAGCTTTCATCACTCCGTTTGGAGCCTTCTGCTATCTAGGCGACTTATCAGCGATGTGTGCAGAACTGTCTTCATGACCATATTGGGCGTAATGTTCATGCTTATGTGGATGATATAGTGGTTAAATCTAGAGCAAAAAAACACTGGTAGATGATCTAAAGGAGACTTTTGATAATCTCCGGGTCTGCAAGATGATGCTTAACCCGGCAAAATGTGTGTTTGGAGTCCCCGCTTGCAAGCTTTTGGGTTTTTGGTGTCTAATAGAGGCATTGAGGCTAACCCGGAGAAAATTAAGGCAATAACATCTTTGGCTAAGCCGGCGTGTATCAATGACGTTCAAAGGCTGGCGGGTCGCGTTGCAGCTTTAAGCCGGTTCATAAGCCGGCTAGGTCAAAAGGCTATGCCGTTGTATCAGGTGATGAAAAAGATGGATGGCTTTGTCTGGAGTGACGCTGCTGATTCTGCCTTTGAAGATCATGCATTAGCCCCTAAAGTCCCAAGCGTTTTACAAATAACAACACTTGGCACTTGGGGGCTAATGCATGATCTTATGAAAGTTTTTCATATTGAGTCGGATCACACTATTTGTTTCGACTGATTCAAGACAGTTATGAAATTAAGTACCAGCTCATTTGTGATAAATTGAGCCGGCCCTTGGGGACTACAGGTGAAAGTTAAGCTGGGTTTAAGGAAAATCTAAGATAGAGTATCAACCTATATCACAAGTCTATAGATCATTCAGATTCATCATAATCCGGAGACTTGGGGGTTGGCAGAGCATATATAATATGGTGAAAGTCGGCGACATATTTTAGCTGAAGTTGCTTGACCATCTCAATTTCCGAGTCATGACTAGAATGCACATGACTGAGGTAGCCAGATAGCACGTCACTAACGTTCAGATGAGCGTAATGAGAGACATCAAACCGCACCTTCTGCCTCTCTAAAGCTTCTTGCTTAGCAGAGTGTCGGGCCAGTACAGTGGGGTTGCCCGGCTCAACAAACCGACTACCAGTAATTAAGACATCATTATCAGAAGTTGTCGGTGGGTTGGCAGAGCTAGATGGTTTAGTGATAGCCGGATTAAGAGTGGTTTCATTAGCTGACGGCTCAGGAGGGTCCGATTCAACGTGGACAGCCGGGTCTTCTGGCGCTTTAGATTGATCAGGAGGAGTTGGTACATCGGTAACTTTACTTGGAGCTATATTTTTATTCACCACATGATATGTGTTTTGCTTGGAGCGTGTTGTATTATTTGAGTCTTTATTTTTTAGTTTTCCACAATCATCTTTGTTGTGCACACCTTTTTGAGAGAAACACACATGATTTGAAAATTATTAGAATACTCTACGTGCTTCACTTATATCTTTTGAGTTATATAGTTTTTGCTCTAGTGCTTCACTTATATCTTTTAGAGCACGGTGGTGGATTTGTTTTATAGAAACTATTATTATCTCATGCTTCACTTATATTATTTTGAGAGTCTTAAACATCACGGTAATTTACTTAAACGGGGAAATTAATCCTAATATGCTAGGCATTCAAGATTAGTAAAAAATCTTATGAGTGTGCTGAATACTAAGAGAAGTTTGATACTTGATAATTGTTTTGAGATATGGAGATGGTGATATTAGATTCATGCTAGTTGAGTAGTTGTGAATTTGAGAAATACTTGTGTTGAAGTTTGTGATTCCCGTAGCATGCACGTATGGTGAACCGTTATGTGAAGAAGTCGGAGCATGATTTATTTATCGATTGTCTTCCTTATGAGTGGCGGTCGAGGACGAGCGATGGTCTTTTCCTACAATCTATCCCCCTAGGAGCATGCGCGTAATACTTTGTTTCGATAACTAATAGATTTTTGCAATAAGTATGTGAGTTCTTTATAACTAATGTTGAGTCCATGGATTATACGCAGTCTCACCCTTCCACCATTTCTAGCCTCTCTAATACCGCGCACCTTTCGCCAGTATCATACACCCACCATATACCTTCCTCAAAACAGCCCCCATACCTACCTATCATGGCATTTCCATAGCAATTCCGAGATATATTGCCATGCAAATTTCCACCGTTCCGTTTACTATGACACGCTCCATAATTTTCATATTTCTTTGCATGATCATGTAGTTGACGTTGTATTTGTGGCAAATCCACCGTTCATAATTCTTTCATATATGTCACTCATGCATCATTGCTATCTCGGTATACCACCGAAGGCATTCACATAGAGTCATACTTTGTTCTAGTATCGAGTTGTAATCATTGAGCTGTAAATAAATAGAAGTGTGATGATCATCATTCATAGAGTATTGTCCCAAAAAAGGAGAGAGAAAGGCCAAATAAAAAAAGGAAGGCCCAAAAAAGAAAAAGAAAGGGACATACTACTATCCTTTTACCACACTTGTGCTTCAAAGTAGCACCATGAGCTTCATGAAAGAGAGTCTCCTATGATATCACTTTCATATACTAGTGGGAATTTTCCATTATAGAACTTGGCTTGTATATTCCAATGATGGGCTTCCTCAAAATGCCCTAGGTCTTCGTGAGCAAGCAAGTTGGATGCACACCCACTTAGTTCCTTTTATTGAGCTTTCATATACTTATAGCTCTAGTGCATCCGTTGCATGGCAATCCCTACTCACTCACATTGATATCTATTAATGGGCATCTCCATAGCCCGTTGATACGCCTAGTTGATGTGAGACTATCTTCTCCCTTCTTGTAGCGACCCGACCCGAATGGATCAAGTCTCTGTGCTTAAGTGTCATCCCTGGATCGGTATGCTGACACACACACAGTACTCGAGGATTTATAACAGATGTAAATCACATGCATAAGTAACGTAAATACTATTACCTCAATCCAAAATAGCGGAAGTAACAAGGTTGTGGATTCCCATCAACACCAACGGCAAAGTTGAGTGTAGAAATCGTAACCCTAACGTATCACTTACTCGTGGTAAGATAATCCTGCAACATGAGACGTTGCAGCCACAAAGGGTCAGTACATTGACTGTACTGGCAAATTCACACTGTAGAGCAATGATGAATAATGGCTATCACTACATGCATATATGGCCGTGGAAAAGCTCTACGGTTATAAGGTTTTTGCGAAAAGCCAATTTTTCCCTACATCAAAGGAATAAATTTTATTTATCTATCATGGTGGTTGTTAAACATTGAGAATGGTTGACAGCATTCTCAATCCCAATTAAGCATCATCCTTAAAACCCAACAATATTCATTTAAAGTAACGTGATGAGATTCACATGATAATCCAGGTACTAGATACTCAAGATGTCCATAACCGGGGACACGACTAATCATGATTAGTTTATACACTCTGCAGAGGTTTGCGCACTTTTCCCCACAAGACTCGATCGCCTCCGTTGGATTTCTCGCACTACATGGTGTTTGAGAAACGGATGACCGAGACATAGTCTTTCAGAAGCGCTAGCACCTTACGATCGGGTAGACCGTACCACCTACATCCCCTACATCTGCTAGTCTACCACTGTAAGAGTTCGCACGACTTAGTCCACTATGCTAGAGCCCATAATAGCTTGTGGCTGCACACGGAAGTTTCTAGTATGAATAATCTCATGATCCCTTTGAGCCTGAATGACGGTCCATAAAAAAAACAGGCAATCCTGGTCTACCCAGGTGCCTAGACAGGCAATCCTGGAATAACCCGGTGCCTCAATCCACCCAGATGTGTGTTTAAGTTGCCACCTTAAGTAAACCATTAATTAACAATCTCACATCTGTCATGAATACTCTCAAAACCCAATCCACGTCTACGAGCATAGCATGGCAATGTAAGCATAACGTAATAGTAACTCCCAAGTTTGAATGCAGGGCAATAGGTTCCTACCTCATCAACTACTTCCCAATACCCTCAATTTAATTAGATCCTAATCATGCAATGTTTGAGGGTGAAGCTAATGCATAAAAACTGGGTATGAAAGGGGATATGATCAAAGTGTGAACTTGCCTGCAATGTTGGTGAAGATTATTCGCACTCAAAACTCTTGATAGATCTACTCGTCACACTCCGGTCAATCTATCGTAAGCAAGCAATAGTAACCACACATAAGCAATCACCCAAAAGATCAGAAAGATCGAAGAAGACAATTCGGAAAACATCAAAACCAAGCAAATAACTCTTGCAACATAAAACAATTACTAACAGTACCAAAATTATGTGAATTTGGCCTTATTAGAAAGTTTAGGTCAAGAGCTTCGATTTGCAAAAAGAATCAACTGAAACGGAGTTACGAAACTCAAGTAATGATCAAACAAAGTTTGAATACACATCTGATCTAATTCAAATTTTAAACTTTTCAAAAACATATTTAAGTTGTTTATCTAGATAGAGGAGATCGTAACGAAGAGGTGGGCGTTGGTTTTGTTGGATTTGGACAAACGAGTAAATAGTTGTGCTTGTTTGAAGAATATGGACTATTCTGTAAATAAAGTATTCACATTTAGGTCCCTGGCCGAAAATCTAAAATAAAAGAAAAGACTAAATGGCAAACGTTCGTTACATAGATCTACAGAACAAAAACGTTCACTAAAACTACTAAATGGAAAACGTTTACTAACTAACAGATTTAAATAAGAAAACCAGGGTTTTTTATTTAAAAAAACCGTGATAACCCTAAATAAACCGGGTCGAAGCAGCGGTTCTACCGGTTCGGTCGGCGGGTCGTCGTCGACGGCGGTTTCCAGCGGCTCTCCGGCGAGGCGGCGGGCAGCAGCGGTGGCTACGCGGCAGGCGGCGCGAGGCAGCGCGGGCGAGGGCAGCGCGGGGAGCGGCGTGGTGGCGGTGGCGCGGCAAGCGGCGCGGTAGCAGCAGCGGGCGGCGGCGCGGTGGATCTGGCGACGGCGGCGGCGCAACGCGGCGAGGAGGCAAGCGGCGAGATGCGGGCGGGGCAAGGAGAGAGAGAGGCAGTGGAGGCGGCGCTTATATGGGGTGGGGCGGCTCCGTGGCGTGGGCGAGGGGGCAGCCGGCGCCGTGGGTGCAGCGGACTCCGGCGGGAGTCCTGCACCGGCAGGCGAGGAGGAAGGCGACGCGGGCGTCGGGCTGGGCCATGGCCTGGCTGGGAGCTGGGCCGGCCTAGTTCGGCGGAAAGGGTTTTAAAAAAACATTTCAACAGCAAAACAAAAATAAATAAAATTTTACATAGGCATATAATATATCAAAATTTTCACAAAAATATTCTCTACAACATGAACATTTTTATAACTTCAAATAAAATCCACACAAATTCAGATAAATCAAAGAGTGCTACTGGTCTATTAAAATCCAACAAAAATCATTCTAATAATACCAAAATGATTTCAAATTAGTTTTTCTCCAATTTTTTAATGTAGGGAATCATGTTACCCTATTTTCCATATATTTTTATTTTGGAGAAAAATAATTTGAATAAAACTCAAATATCTCCAAATTGAAAATAAATTCAAAAGAACTTTGAATTTAATTCTTTGAAACTCCCAACTCATATTTCATATAATTTGAAGAAGTCATTTTATCTTCGCTCGTGAAAATCATTGAGTTGCATAAAGTTGCAGAATTGGAAATATTCTCAAATGAAATTCAAATATTTTCAACACCCCTTGTCATTTAAATAAATGGAAGAAGTCATGTCATCTTCTCTCCAGGGTTTCATGGTGAAAAGAATTTGAATTCACGGAGATCACATATGCAAAATGAAAGTTTGGGAAAGTCCTTTTATTCCCTCTCATTTAACTTTCAAAAAGGTTTCGCACTCAATTTTACACAATCAATCAAACAATCAATCAAATCTATCTATTTATTATAACATTCCAAAATTTAGAATTTTTGGATGTTACACTTTTTGTCTTCTCCACAACCACCATTCTATTCCACATATAGTGATATGTCCATGACTCACGCTCATGTATTGCGTGAAGATTGAAAAAGTTTGAGAACACCAAAAGTATGAAACAATTGCTTGGCTTGTCATCGGGGGTTTTGCATGATTTGAATACTTTGTGTGGTGAAGATGGAGCATAGCCAGACTATATGATTTTGTAGGGATAACTTTCTTTGGCCATGTTATTTTGAGAAGACATAATTGCTTAGTAAGTATGCTTGAAGTATTATTATTTTTATGTCAATATTAAACTTTTGTCTTGAATCTTTCAGATCTGAATATTCATACCACAATTAAGAAAATTACATTGAAATTATGCCAAGTAGCATTTCACATCAAAAATTCTGTTTTTATCATTTACCTACTCAAGGACGAGCAGGAATTAAGCTTGGGGATGCTTGATACGTCTCCAACGTATCTATAATTTTTTATTGTTCCATGCTATATTATATTCTGTTTTGGACATTATTGGGCTTTATTATACACTTTTATACTATCTTTGGGACTAACCTATTAACTGGAGGCCCAGCACAGAATTGCTGTTTTTTGCCTATTTCAGAGTTTCGCAGAAAAAGAATACCAAATGGAGTCCAAACGAAATGAAACCTTCGGGAACATGATTTTCGGAACGAACGTGATCCAGAGGACTTCGACCCTACGTCAAGAAAGCAACCAGGAAGGCACGAGGTAGGGGGCGCGCCTACCCCCCCCCCCAGGCGCGCCCTCCACCCTCGTGGGGCCCATGTTGCTCCACCGACGTACTTTTTCCTCCTATATATACCTACGTACCCCCAAACTACCAGATACGGAGCCAAAACCCTAATTCCACCGCCGCAACCTTCTGTACCCGTGAGATCCTATCTTGGGGCCTTTTCCAGAGCTCCGTCGGAGGGGGCATCGATCACGGAGGGCTTCTACATCAACACCATAGCCTCTCCGATGATGTGTGAGTAGTTTACTTCAGACATTCGGTTCCATTGTTATTACCTAGATGGCTTCTTCTCTCTTTTAGGATCTCAATACAATGTTCTCCCCCTCTCTTGTGGAGATCTATTCGATGTAATCTTCTTTTGCGGTGTGTTTGTTGAGACCGATGAATTGTGGGTTTAATCAAGTTTATCTATGAACAATATTTGAATCTTCTCTGAATTATTTTATGTATGATTGCTTATCTTTGCAAGTCTCTTCGAATTATTAGTTTGGTTTGGCCTACTAGATTGATATTTCTTGCAATGGGAGAAGTGCTTAGCTTTGGGTTCAATCTTGCGGTGTCCTTTCCCAATGACAGTAGGGGCAGTAAGGCACGTACATTGTTGCCATCGAGGATAACAAGATGGGGTTTATATCATATTGCATGAGTTTATCCCTCTACATCATGTCATCTTGCTTAAAGCGTTACTCTATTCTTTTGAACTTAATACTCTAGATGCATGCTGGATAGCGGTCGATGTGTGGAGTAATAGTAGTAGATGCAGGCAGGAGTCCGTCTACTTGTCTCGGACGTGATGCCTATATACATGATCATACCTAGATATTCTCATAACTATGCTTAATTCTATCAATTGCTCAATATTAATTTGTTTACCCACCGTAATACTTATGCTCTCGAGAGAAGCCACTAGCGAAACCTATGGCCCCCGGGTCTATTTTCCATCATATTAATCTTCCATCAACAAGCTATTTCTTTTGCCGTTTTTCTTTTGCTTTATTTACTTTGCATCTTTATCATAAAAATACCAAAAATATTATCTTATCATATCTATCAGATCTCACTTTCGTAAGTGACCATGAAGGGATTGACAACCCCTTTATTACGTTGGTTGCGAGGATTTTATTTGTTTGTGTAGGTGCGAGGGACTCGCGCATGGCCTCCTACTGGATTTATACCTTGGTTCTCAAAAAACTGAGGGAAATACTTACGCTACTTTGCTGCATCACCCTTTCCTCTTCAAGGGAAAACCAACGCAGTGCTCAAGAGGTAGCAGTAGTAAGGGTAGAGTAGTGAGTAGAGCCAAATAAGTCCATATGAAGCACCATGAAGGGACGTGTCATTTTCATGTTTGTCTTCGAGGGATGCTTGGCTCTAGTCATCTTTCTGGCTTCACACGCACCACACAGATGATCCTTCTTGAACTTGACGCCCTCGATGCCAATGACATGCTTCTTCTTCGCGAGAGTGTGCAAGTTCCTCATGCCCGCATGCCCTCGCCTCTGATGCCAGAGCCAGCACTCTGAAGCTTTTGCTAGAAGACATACGACAAGCTGTGGTCCTGCAGAGAAATCTACCATATACAGATCGTCTCTTCGACACCCTTCGAAGACTAGAGATTTGTCATATTCCATAAGCACAAGGCAACGATATTTTCCAAATATCACAACATGTTCAGATCACAAAGCATTGAGACAGACATTAAGTTGAAACCAAGGGATTCCACAAGCATCACTTTATCCATGTGATGATCCTTTGAGATTGCAACTCTACCTAGGCCCAATACCTTGCTTTTACCAGTGTCAGCAAATGTGATGTGACTTTTGTCAGACGGTCGTAGGGTTGAATCCATAAGAAGACTTCGATCACCAGTCATGTGGTCAGTGCATCCAATGTCCATAATCCACTCAGTAGCCTTCGGAGCCGTACCCTACAGTGCAGTTTGGGGGATAGGCTTCACAAAGAGAAGTGTGAAGCATAAACATTTGACGAACAAGCATACTATCAAAGTTCAGATCCTTGTTAGGGTAGATAGGATGATTGTCAAGAAACCCTAGGGAAAATACATAATAAGACCATTTTGGCACTTTATCTTGCGTCCCACAAGATGTTTTAGGTCCCCAGCATTAGTGCCTGAAGCTTTTGATTTTCAGCTGGAGACCATTTCCTGCAAAAGAAAGTTAATTCTTCTTAACCACCCCCATCTTCAGGGGTGGCTTAGAACCAATGAGTCTAAGTGCAGCATCTAAGAACTTTGGCCTTGAAGCCCTAGCAAATAGCCTTGCAGGAGGTGAATAATACTCATAAGAATAAGCAAAAAAGTTCTTGGTCTTATGAACATAGCGGTTTGAAGAAACACGCTCATATTCATAAGTCTGAGTATGGTTTCCCTGCAAAACATTGGCGTTAGGGTGACCCTGGAGGGTCCTCTGTCTGTATGAAGCCTTTGGTCTGGGGTTTGTCTTCTTTCCACGTGGTGTCACGATGACATTCACATGAAGCTTCTCAAGACAACTTTTGGGTACCCACATCTTCTTCAAGGGTGGTGCATTCCTGTAGTTAGTACCAATATACCTGGCAAACACTTCACCATTATGATTCTTAAACATTTTATAACTGGCGTCAAAGGATTCATCAATAATAATGGGGTTAGCACAAGGGAAGCCGAATAAGGTAGATGGGTCCACTGAAGGGCCCTTTGCAGCAACCCATGTGGTTTTGGGGTACTGCTCAGGTTTCCAGTATGAACCATCAACATTAATTTTCCTCTCGAACCCAACACCCTCTTTCCTAGGGTTTCCGTTCAGAATCTGTTTCTTGAGGACATTACATAGTGTCTGATGCCCTTTCAGGCTTTTGTACATGCCTGTTTCAAGCAATGTCTTCAACCTAGCATTCTCATCAGCAATAGTAGTGGTATCCTCAGACGAGGGGTTAGTTACCACATCAGAAGTTGAAGATATTGCAACATTAGCAGCATTAGAACATTCAACAACAAACACAACATTATCACGCTCAAGACATTTTAAACATGGTGGCACCAAGTCTTCTCGAGCGGAACTGATCTGTTGAGCGTGAAGTAAATCATTCTCTTTTTGAAGATCTTCATGAGACGCTCTCAGATTCTCTATATCTTGCTTCCTTTGAAGATAATCATAGGAAAGCTTATCATGAGTAGCTGAGAGTGTTTCATGACGACTTTCAAGTTCTTCGTACTTAACGCGAAGATTTTTTATGTCTTCAATCAAGGACTGAGTTCGATTCATTTCCGCGTCCAACAAGTCATCGCTTTTGCCTAGCAACTTTTGAATATGTTCCATAGAAGTTTGTTGCTCAGTTGCAATTTTAGCAAGAGTCTTGTAGCTAGGTTAGGATTCACATTCAGAGTCATCTTCACTGGATGTTTGAAAGTAGGCATCACGTGAGTTTGCCTTGGCACCTCGTGCCATGAAGCAGTAGGTCGGAGCAGAGTCATCCTCATCATCGGCTTCAGCATCGGCGACGTGACCATTGTCTTCAGTGTTGAAGATGGACTTGGCGACGAACGCCGAGGCTAGAGCCAAGCTTGCCACGCCTGAATCTGAAAGCGCTAGTGATCGACTAGAGGGGGTGAATAGGCGATTTTTAAGAAAGTCTTCAAAACATGGGAGTTTCGAAGACAAACGATAGAAATAAACCTATTACCATGCAGCGGAAGGTAGACTACACTAAGCAAGCCATAGTCAAGTATTCAATGAAGTGAAAGCACAACGACTAATAGCAGCTAGGTAGTATAGATCAGGTAGGAAGATAGTATGAAGCCAATCAGAACAAGTAGTCACTCAGTGAAGACAAAAGATAATGCAAACAGACAATGACTTCACAAGGACCAACTGTAAATAAAGAGATGGGAAGGATAGAACCAGTGACTCGTTGAAGACAATGATTTGTTGGACCAGTTCCAGTTGCTGTGACAACTGTCCGTCTGGTTAGGGAGGCTGAGATTTAACTCAGAAGACCGTGTCTTCACCTTATTCCCCTTGAGCTAAGGACACACAGTCCTCGCCCAATCACTCTGGTAAGTCTTCAAGGTAGACTTCCAAACCTTCACGGACTTCATTCACCGGCAATCCACAATGACTCTTGGATACTCAAAACGCGACGCCTAACCGGCTGGAGGATTCACAGTCCTCAAGTGTAATAAGTCTTCAGATCACTCAGACAGGAAGACTTAAGTGATGCCTAACACTCTTTGGCTCTGGGTGTTTAGGGATTTATCCTCGCAAGGAATTCTCTCTCAAAGGCTTCGAGGTGGGTTGCTCTCAAACAACAAAAGCCGTACACTAACTCTGAGCAGCCAACCGTTTATGGTTGTAGGGGGTGGGCTATTTATAGCCACTAGGAAACCCAACCTAATTTGTCCGAAATGACCCTGGGTCACTAAGGAACTGACACGTGTTCCAATGGTCAGATTTCAAACACACACGGCAACTTTACTTGGGCTACAAGCAAAGCTGACTTATCCAGCTCTGGATAAGATTTGCTCTCATTGTCTTCGCTCGAAGACATAGGATTTTGGTTAAGCATCACTTCAGTCATTCTGACTGGTTCTCTTGGACCCCACTTAACAGTACGGTGGTTCCTATGACTCAACAAAGAAGAAAAAGAACGACGAAACAACTAAGTCTTCGCGCTCCATAGTCTTCATGCGATGTCTTCTCTTGTCATAGTCTTCAATGTGAATGTCTTCACATACCACCTTTGACTTCAATGTCTTCATACATTTTTAGGGGTCATCTCTCGTAGGAAAACCGAATCAATGAGGGACTTCTACCTGTGTTATCTTGCAATTCTCACAAACCC
Organism: Triticum urartu; assembly: GCF_003073215.2. Taxonomy (NCBI): domain Eukaryota; kingdom Viridiplantae; phylum Streptophyta; class Magnoliopsida; order Poales; family Poaceae; genus Triticum; species Triticum urartu. The sequence continues at coordinate 121,418,770 of NC_053025.1, read as the reverse complement.
ATTAGTCCCTCAACCAGGTTTGTCGTCAATACTCCAAAACCAACTAGGGGTGGCACTAGATGCACTTACAATCTCCCCCTTTTTGGTGATTGATGACAAACTAGTTCAAGTTTTCAACGGGGAATAAAATATGTGAAATTGTAAAGGATAGGGTATTGTCTTCATAAGTGGCAAAGGCTCCCCCTGAAGATGTGCATATAAGTAATTTGCTCTTGGAATGCAAATGCACATGGTAGGTTGTACTTGTGGAGATCCTCTTCAACTTATGATGACAATTCATCATGCATGATTTGATGTAACAAAGATAATGACATGCAAAATGAAAAATGGATGTCTGCAAAATGACCTAAATGTGGAATTTATCATTGCATCACAGAATAGCAAATAAGTAGCAGACAACCATCGAGTTTAAGCGTTACAACTCGAAGAACCAAATGTATCGAAAAGCAAGAGTTGTAAGCACTTGGCAAAAGTAGCAAAAGGTAAAGCAACCACCCATATGGACCTTCTTGAAGACTATCAACTCATATGCTTCTCCCCCTTTTGTCAGTAAGGACCAAAAAGGTTAGAAGACATAGAGCACCTACTCGTTCCCATGAGGTGCAGGCGAGGCAGCAGGGTCGTCGTTGAGGTCTGGTGGTGCAGAAGAACTTGGTGCAGTGTCGACACGCGCTGAAGTTGGAGGAGGTGAAGTTGCATCATCTTGGTCATCAATGACTCTGGCATTCACTATCGCAGCTGAGGACGAATAGTCAGAGTCTTCAAGTGAGGGAGTCTGACACACGTGAGCATTCCTGGGAGGAGTTGAGTCAAACTTGAATCGTTCGGTGAAGCCATCGTCTTGCAGATCAGCTTCAGCACTAAGCAATGTCAAACTCTTCCACGACCTCCGACAGGTTTCATGAGTGACAAAGGCATTCTTGGTGGCAAGATTGCGAATGCGGTTGACATCCACCAAGAGGCTTTGCATCTGACGCTTAAGCCAGTCGTGATGTTTGTCCTATTTCTGGTGTAGCGTGACAAGAAGCTCTCGGTCATTTAGAACATGAGATCGCCTTCGAGGCCTTTGCGCAATGGTGCTACCAGTGGCGTCAGTTTGAGCGCGAGGGGCACGTGTGTTGCCAGCCAAGGGATAAACGCGCAAGACTGCCTAACTCCTTCAATGGGCTGGGTGAAGCTTTGGTGATCAACATTGTGAAGATAAATGGGATCCTTAGCAGGCTCTGGGTAAATAGCTTTTCAACAGACAGATCAACCTCTGGCAAGAAGACAAGATGATTGCGCGCAGACGACTGGTAGTTAATGGTAGAGTGAAGCTTGATAAGTCGTATTACCCATGGAGCATAGAACTTCAGACCAAAAATGTCAGAGCCTGATGCAGCCAACTGCATGATAAAGAAGTCTTGAGCATTGAAGCTGATGCCATTGAAGATATAGAAGACCAAAGTCTTCATTGCTCCTTCAAGCTTCGCTGCAGATGAATGTCCTTTGACGGGCCATAGATTTTTTCTAATGATATGATAAATGGTGCGAGGCAGATACTCTAGGTCTTCAACAAAGAATTCAGATGGGTAGTCAGCGTCGTGAGGCAAAGGCTTCATCATGCTCAACATTTGGCTCATGTTGGGTTCTGGCTTCTGAAAGATGCTCTCCAAAGCATTCTGGTGTTGTTGACAACCTGGTTCATAGTATTCACCAGGAGTGGGCAGGCCTGTGAGCTCAATGATATCAAGAGCTTTGGCTTCATGATGGACATTTCCTGTCGTTCACTCAAGGACCCAAGTCTTTGGATCCCTGTTGTAGCCTCGAATGTGAAGAGTTGCATAGAACTGTAGCAGAAGCTCTTCATTCCAGTGTTCCTTATCTATGACAAACTGCAGCAGTCCAGCGTCTCTGAAGCAATCCAACGCTTCTTCATGGCAGGGCAGGCCAGCTATAGCTTCAGTGTCGAGATGCATATGTGGAAATATGCGCCCTTGATTGTATAAGACGCAGGAATAGTAGCTGCACTGCTGATAGCTCCGGAACCGATCTGATGAAATGCGAGGTTTGGTGTAAGGGTTCTTGGCGTTGTTGAAGAAGGTGAAGTTGCAGTGCCTAGGAATCGTGGAAGTCTTGGCTTGGGCTTTTGGACGGGAGGTCTGTGCTCGACATGATAGTTAAATTGTGGACCCGCAGCAGGTGGAGGAACCAGAATGGGCCATCGGACCATAACAGGCTGACCACGATCAAATGCCAGCTCAATTGTATGAGGTCTTGGAGGGGGTACAGGAGCATTGACATTGTCGTTGATTTGGGCTTCAAGGGCCACATTGGCTTTAGGTGCTTCAGTATTGGCTTCGGGCGCTGCAGTGGCTTCAGGTGCTTGTACTTCTGGCACCGCAGTAGCTCCAGGCACCACATTAGCTTCAACCATGACAATGTCATTGGCTTCAGTGTTGATGTTGGTGGCCGCCTCAGGATTGTTAACCTCCACTTCAGAAGCTGGAGGGTTGGACACGTTCTCCTCGAGAACAACATCTTGGTGGGACGGGGGTGTAGCAACTCTTTCTACTTCAACTCTTGGTTCTTCTCTTTCATCGGCTGATGCAGCCGGAATATCTTCAGCAGTTTTGGCTTCAGACTCTGACACGTGCAAAGTGGGAGTGACTTGGGGCCTCGGTCCTTTGCGAAGCCTGCGTAATGCTGGCGACGGTTGCAGAGATGGAGTTTGCTGGGCCTCAAAGTCATCGTCATCTTGCACGGGTGAGGTGATTTGTGGTTGGGGAGAACTTGGGGTGTCTTGTCGTTGTGGGTGATCAACCCACGATGCATCCTGAGCAGTTGGCGTTAGAGGACGACCAATGCTGATGAGTTCGCTGTGTGTGAGCACAGGCGATGATACCAACTGGTGCTCGATCTGAGGAAGGACTTCATCATCTTTAACATTGTCATGAGGACAAATGTCTTCAGCTGCGGTGGGGTCAACAGCTGGATTGTCTTCAGCTTGATGAGCCTCTGTGGAAGCAGGCTCATGAATTACCACTTGGCGTTCTTGATTTTCAGACGCAGGACGAGCCACTGAGATTGGCTCGACCTCAAGGGGCTCTGTGGGAGCAGCCCGATCTCTCTTCTTGGTTTTGCGTTTCTTAGTTGGAGGAGCATCATCAGTGGTGGCCTTGGTTTTGCATTTCTTAGTTGGAGGAGCATCATCAGTGGTGGCCTTGGTTTTGCGCTTTCTGGCTTCAGCTTCAGCTGCCCTTGTTTTATTCAGTTCTGAAGCCACTATGGGGACCTTAGGCTTCGAGCCTGTCATACTGGCTGGGAAGACAATTGGATGTACTTCATGCCTTGGTGCTTCAGGTTCTGCCACAACTGGCTTCTTCTTCTTCTTGGCCGCCATTCTGGGGTCGATGCCTGGTCGCCCCAAAGCCTTGCACTTTTCAGCTTCATTGTATCCCTGAACACATTTAGCAGCAAGATCCTTCATGCACTCACGAGAACCTTTGGCTTCTTCGCATTTGGTTCGGAATGCTTCCTTGAGCTCATGCATCATGACCTGGAAGTTCTGAATGTCTTCAACATTGAGCTTGGCCATATGCTTCTTGAACTGAGCCTTTTCATAATCTATCTTATGCTTCAGCTCGACAATTTTCTGAGCTAGAGCCAGCTCAGCAGCAATGGCTCCATGGAAGGCGACGCTGAGGCCAATGGGAAGCTGAAGATCATCAAAGCTCACATTTGGGCTGTCAAACCACTCATCAATGAACTTGTTGATGATTTCAACATCAAAGAGAGGAAGTTCATTGAAGATTTCTGCCTCTTGCTTGCTCTTGATCAACTGCTCAAGAGCGTCATCGCCAAGGTCGTCGTCACTGGACAGATCAATGGCATCATTCTCGTTGCGCAGAACAGCAGCAGGGGTCAGTGCTTGGCTGGTGGGTTGCATGGGCATCTTCACTTTGGAGGGCTAGGATATGCATGACAGATCTTCAGACTGCACACTGTGTTCAGGAGGTGCAGTGGCCAGAGGCTTCGCCCGTGAAACCTTTGGTGCAGGGGCAGGCCTCGAAGCCTTAGGTTTCTTCAGCTTCTTTGGCTTCGGTGGTGCAGGCGCTTCGTCAGGTTCAACGTCGTCTGCAGGTTGATTCACGACTGCCCCTTGAACCTGTATGTGAGTAATGAGACCTTCTGAGTTATAGAAGGGCCCAACTAGATTGGTTTCAGCTTCGCGTGTGCCGTCAGCACGAGGAGCAGAGGGGCCTGGATTGAAGTCTAGTCCCCATGACTTCTTGTTTTCTTTGGCCAAGTTCTTGGCAAACTGGAAGTTGCGCTTGAACAGATTGTCATCACGACACCATAGCAGCGAAGATGGGTCTGCATCGGCAGGCTGTGGTCCACGGACCTTGCAAGGATAGAAGCCTTGTTCAATGGCTTCAGCTCTGGATCTGGGTTGAAGATTTCTGTACAAGATGTCTCCCCACGGTCGCTTGATGGCGTTTTTCTCAGCATACTCCTGGGTCACGAACCTGTACTTGAACCATTGTTCTGCCCAATATCTTCGAATCCATTGGATTTGGGTTTTCCGCTGATTGTAGTCCTCCTCTGGATCTGTCTTGTACAGCTCATAGAGGTCAGGAGGCAAATCTCTTGAGGTGTTTCCACGACACTGTCTGCCACCCTTCCTTGCAGATTTCTCTGTTGCCATGAAGTTTAGACTGAAAGGCTTCAAAACTGTCAAAGTCTTCCATCTACTAGTCAGACAAGAACTGGCTTCAGGAGAATTTATATGATGCTGTAAGAACTCTGCAAATGAATGCAGACTATGAGAACCAAGGGATTCGCCCACGGACCTGTACCTGTGACATCATTAAAGGTGCGAGGGAAGGGGAAGAGTTCATATGCATTCTCAGAAGATTTTTGAAGATAAATTAGTTTAGAATACATTGACCTCATAGTGCGAAGACATTCACTCATAGGTAGAGAGTTGGTTCCATATTTGTACGAATCCAAGAATAAGTACAAGTGAGGAATCTAATTACTTTGTGAAGCATAAGTGAATATACTAGGCATGTTATGAGATGCAGTATGAGATAGATCCAACTTGTGTGAACAGAAACTACTTGTGGTTGAAAAGGACGAATCTATCGGATCAAAAGGACTGTAAAAAGGAGGTTTTATTTACCACATGAGGAACTGCTAGACGGAGTGGGAGAGGAGGCCGGGCAGTTCGATCGTCTATGCCCTAACTTGGCGACGGAGGACACCTACGGCGACGGCGGAGAAGACGATGTCCGCGGCCGGCGTGAGGACGACGTCGGTGAGGTCGCGGCAGCTAAGCGCTTCGTCGCCAGCGTCGTCGAGGGCTAGCGGTGGCGCTAGGGTTCGTGCGAGAGTGGAAGAAGAGATAATGACTGGGGTGAGGCATGTATTTATAGGGACAGGGACGGCACAATGTTATTACACAAGTGCCCCTGGCGGTTCACATCTGAAGGACACGTGGCTATCATGCAACACATTGGAGGTTGTTCCATGTTCCCACGCACGCCTGGATTGTCGGGTGGTTGTTCCCACTTCTCCGGGTTTCAGGTGGAAGGATTTAGCATTGAAAATGGATTAATGTTTGTCTGTGTGTCTTCTGCTGACAAGGACGCAGAGAAGACATTTTGACAGTGTCAATAGAATGCATATGATTTGGATAGATAGACTTAGAAAAGAAGCATAGAGGGGTTAGGGTCCGATCACATTCACTTAGTTCAAAAGATTCAGCAAGAAGCCATAGCTATAAGTGAATGCTGTAGAGGACAAAAACCAAATCAGTACGTTGAAGATAAACATGAAGCCATGTTAACACTGAAGACAAACAGAAAGTGAAGACTTTGCAAATGTAACGCCATGTGAGAAACACTTCTTAGGGAAGAATTTGGTGGTGGTGTTACCCATCGTATAGGAAGTATTAGACCCATACATGGTGCACAATTATCATGGCGCTCCGAAGTCAAATTCCACGTTAATGTATTCACACTCAGAATGCAAGTCTTCATTGATTGAAGACGTACGTTACTTCGTGTGTTGCACATCTAAGTCATCAACATGCACAAGTGTTAGGATGTGTGCCTGATCACAGGACATTTGAGGATTCCAAGATATTTAGCTCACACCGTAACTTGCAAAACCTTTTCTCATCCAAGGGCTTTGTGAAGATATCTGCCAGTTGCTCTTCAGTGTTGACGTGTATGATATCAATATCTTCCTTCATGACATGATCTCTGAGAAAGTGATGACGAATTTCAATGTGCTTTGTCTTCGAGTGCTGAACTGGGTTGTTAGCAATCTTGATGGCGCTTTCGTTGTCGCAGTAGAGCGGCACTTACTTCAGATGAATGCCATAGTCCTTGAGTGTTTGCTTCATCCATAGAAGCTGAGCGTAGCAAGATCCAGTGGCAATGTATTCAGATTTAGCAGTGGGGAGAGGTACACAGTTCTGCTTCTTTGAAGACCAACATACAAGTGATCGTCCCAGAAAGTGACATGTGCCTGATGTAGACTTGCGATCCACTTTGTCACCAGCATAATCAGCATCCGAGAATCCAACTAGATCAAACTCTGAGCCCTTTGGATACCATAATCCTAGTGTTGGGGTGTGAGCCAAATATCGAAGAATTCGCTTCACAGCTAAGTGATGTGATTCCTTTGGTGCCGCTTGGAATCGGGCACACATGCAAACACTAAGCATGATATCTGGCCTAGATGCACATAAATAAAGCAAAGAACCAATCATGGAGCGGTATACCTTTTGACCGAACTCTTTACCATTGTGGTCGGGACCCAGATGGTGTTTAGCTGGCATTGGCGTCGTGTAGCCTTTGCAGTCTTGCATTCCAAACTTCTTTAGGCAATCTTTGAGGTATTTCTCTTGAGATATGAAGATGCCATTGCGTTGCTGTCGTATTTGAAGACCAAGGAAGAGCTTCAGCTCACCCATCATGGACATCTGATATTGCTCTTGCATCATATATCCAAACTCTTCACTGTATTTCTGGTTAGTGCAGCCGAAGATAATGTCATCCACATATATTTGGCACACAAACAGTTCACCATCATATGTCTTAGTGAAGAGAGTGGGATCCAGTGAACCAGGTTTAAAGCCTTTGCTCTTCAGGAAGTCTTTGAGTGTGTCATACCAAGCTCGAGGGGCTTGTTTAAGGCCGTACAATGCCTTCTTGAGATTGTAAACCATGTCAGGATGTTTTGGATCTTCAAAGCCAGGCGGTTGTGCAACATACACTTCTTCTTCAATCTTGCCATTGAGAAAGGCGCTCTTCACATCCATTTGATACAGAAGAATGTTATGATGATTTGCATAGGCCAGCAGTATGCGTATAGCTTCAAGCCTAGCCACAGGTGCAAATGTTTCATCGAAGTCAATTCCTTCAACTTGAGTGTATCGTTGAGCAACGAGACGAGCTTTGTTTTTGATAACTTGACCATGCTCATCTTGCTTGTTGCGATATATCCATTTAGTGCCTATGATATTGTGCTTACGAGGATCAGGACGCTTGACCAGTTCCCATACATTATTCAACTCAAACTATTGAAGCTCTTCTTGCATAGCTTGAATCCATTCAGGTTCCATGAAGGCTTCATCAACTTTCTTGGGTTCAGATATTGAGACGAATGCAAAGTGCCCACAGAAATTTGCTAGCTGTGTTGCCCTTGAACGAGTGAGTGGACCTGGTGCATTGATGCTATCAATTATTCTCTCAATCTGTACTTCATTTGCAACACGAGGATGAACAGGACGAAGATTTTGCTCTTGCTGATCATTGTCATCGTTAGAAGGATTGTCTTCAGGCTGAGCATTGTCTTCAGGTTGATCAGGTGCAGAGATGATGAGTTCTTCTTCAGGCTGAGCTTCAGACAGTATGATTTCTCCAGTTCCCATGAGCTTGATGGTTTCACTGGATGGAACTTCATCTAGCACATTTGGCAGGTGCTCTCTTTGCGAGCCGTTAGTCTCATTGAACCGCACATCCACAGTTTCAACCACTTTATAGTGAAAGAGGTTGAAGACTCTGTAGGAGTGCGAGTCCTTTCCGTATCCAAGCATAAAACCTTCATGTGCTTTCGGTGCAAATTTTGAAGTGTGATGTGGATCCTTGGTCCAACACCCGGCACCAAATACTGTGCAGTAACTGACATTTGGCTTCTTACCAGTAAGGAGCTCATAGGATGTTTTGTTCAGAAGCTTGTGAAGATAAACATGGTTGATGATATGGCATGCAGTATCAATGGCTTCAGGCCAGAACTTTCTTGGAGTCTTGTATTCATCGAGCATCGTCCGGGCCATCTCAATAAGTGTTCTGTTCTTGCGTTCCACGATGCCATTCTGCTGCGGCGTGTATGAAGTTGAGAATTCATGAGTGATGCCCAAAGCATCAAGATAAGTGTTGAGGCTAGTGTTCTTCAATTCAGTGCCATTGTCACTTCTAATGTGCTTGATCTTGACGCCATAGTTGTTCATGGCTCAATTGGCGAAGCGTCTGAAGACATCCTGCACTTCAGTCTTGTAGAGGATTATATGCACCCAAGTATATCTTGAATAATCATCAACAATGACGAAGCCATAGAGACAAGCAGTGGTAGTAAGAGTTGAGTAGTGAGTGGGACCGAAGAGGTCCATGTGGAGCAGTTCGAAGGGTTGAGTCGTTGTCATGATTGTCTTCGAGGGATGCTTGGCCCTCGTCATCTTTCCTGCTTCACAGGCACCGCATAAGTGATCCTTCTTGAACTTGACGCCCTCGATGCCTATGACATGTTTCTTCTTTGCAAGAGTGTGTAAGTTCCTCATGCCAGCATGCCCTAGCCTCCGATGCCAGAGCCAGCATTCTGAAGCTTTTGCTAGAAGACATACGGCAAGCTGTGGTCCTGCTGAGAAATCTACCACGTACAAATCATCTTTCCGATAGCCTTCAAAGACTAGAGACTTGTCAGATTCCATTAGAACAAGGCAACGATATTTTCCAAATATCACAATCATGTTTAAATCGCAAAGCATTGAGATAGACATTAAGTTGAAACCAAGGGATTCAACAAGCATCACTTTATCCATGTGTTGATCCCTTGAGATTGCAACTCTACCTAGACCCAATACCTTGCTTTTACCAGTATCAGAAAATGTGATGTGACTCTTGTCAGATGGACGTAAAGTCAAGTCCATGAGAAGACTTCACTTGCCAGTCATGTGATTAGTACACCCACTATCAATAATCCATTCTGAAGCAGCTGGTGTCATACCCTATAGTGCGGTTAGGGGGATAGGCTTCACGAAGAGAATTGTGAAGCATAAACATTTGACGAGCAAGTGGATTATGAAAGCTTAGATCGAGGTTAGGACTGATAGGGCAAGTAGCAAGCGATTCAGGAACAAAATACATAATAAGACCATTTGGGCATTTGATCTTGCGCCCTACAAGATGTTTAAGGTCCCTAGCAATAGCTTCAGACGAATTTGATTTTCGGCTGGAGACCCTTCCCTGCAAAAGAGAGTTAAGCTTTCTTAGCCACCCACATCTTCAAGGGTGGCTTCGAAGCAATGAGTCTAAGTGCAGCATCTGAGAACTTTGGCTTTGGAGCCCTAGAAAATAGTCTTGCAGGTGGACAATAATACTCATAAGAATAAGCAGAGTAGTTCTTGGTCTTATGAACATGGCGGTTTGATGAAATGTGCTCATATTCATAGGCATGAGTATGGTTTCCCTGCAAAACATTTGCGTTAGTGCAACTCAGGTGAGTCCTTTGTCTGTATGAAGCCTTTGGACCATATGAAGCATGTGGTCTGGGGTTTGTCTTCTTCACTTGTGGTGTCATGACGACATTCACAGGAAGATTCTCCAACCACTTTTTCGGCACCCAGACTTTCTTCATAGGTGGCCCATTCCTGCAGTTAGTACCAATATACCTGGCAAACACTTCACCATTCTGATTCTTAAACAGTTTATAGCTTGCATCAAAGGATTCATCAATAACAATGGGATTAGCACAAGTGAAGCCAGACAGGGTGGATGGATCCCCTGAAGGTTCCTTTGCAGCAACCCATGTGGTTTTGGGGTACTGCTTAGGTTTCCAGAGAGAGCCATCAGCATTCATTTTCCTTTCGAACCCAAGACCCTCTTTCCTAGGGTTTCAGTTCAGGATCTGCCTTTTGAGGACATCACATAGTGTCTGATGCCCTTTGAGACTTTTGTACATCCCTGTTTCAAGCAATGTCTTCAACCTAGCATTTTCATTAGCAATAGCAGTGGTATCCTCAGCAGAGGGGTTAGTTACCACATCAAAAGTTGAAGATATTGCAATAGTAGCAGTAGTAGAACATCCAGCAACAGAAGTAGCATTGTCACGCTCAATGCATTTAAGACATGGTGGTTCAAATCCTTCCTGAGTGGAACTGATCTGTTTGGCGCGAAGTGACTCGTTTTCCTTTTGAAGATCTTCATGAGCCGCTCTCAATTTCTCAAGATCTTGCTTCCTTTGAAGATAATCAGAAGAAAGCTTTTCATGAGTTGTTGAGAGCGTTTCATGACGACTTTCAAGTTCCTCATACTTAACATGAAGATTTTTTATGTCTTCAATTAAGGACTGAGATCGAGTCATTTCAGCATCTAACAGGTCATCGCTTTTGTCTAACAGTTTTTGAATATGTTCCATAGCTTTCTATTGTTCAGTTGCAATTTTAGCAAGTGTTTTGTAGCTGGGTTTGGAACCACAATCAGAGTCATCTTCACTGGATGTTTGATAGTGAGTAGTGCGTGTGTTTACCTTGGCACCGCGTGCCATGAAGCAGTAGGTGGGAGCAGAGTAGTCCTTGTCATTTTCATCAGCGTCGGTGATGAAGTCATTGTCTTCAGTGTTGAAGATGGACTTGGCAATGTATGCTGTAGCCAGACTTGCAACGCCAGAATCAGACTCCTCCTCAGACTCCACCTCCGCCTCCTCAGAAGAGCACTCCTCCTCTAAATCCATTTCCTTGCCAACAAACGCACGAGCCTTGCCAGATAAGCTCTTCTTGTGTGATGAAGACTTTGAGGAATACTTGGAAGAAGACTTTGAGTATTTCTTCTTCTTCTTGTCGTCAGAATCATACTCCTTGCTCTTCTTCTTCTTCTTGTTCTCATTGTCCCACTGCGGACACTCAGAGATGTAGTGGCCAGGTTTCTTGCACTTGTGGCATGTTCTCTTCTTGTAGTCATGAGCAGAAGCTTCATCATTCCTTGATCTTGATCGTGAAGACTTTCTGAAGCCTTTCTTCTTGGTGAATTTTTGGAACTTCTTCACAAGCATAGCAAGCTCCTTTCCAATGTCTTCAGGATCATCAGAACTGCTGTCAGATTCTTCTTCAGATGAGGAGACAACTTTTGCCTTCAGGGCACGAGTTCGCCCATAGTTGGGACCGAAGATGTCTCTTTTCTCAGAAAGCTAAAACTCATGTGTTTTGAGCCTTTCAAGTATGTCAGACAAATCGAGTGTCTTGAAGTCAGGACATTCTTGAATCATCAGGGCTAGGGTGTCAAACGAGCTGTCAAGTGATCTCAGGAGTGTCTTGACGACTTCATGCTTGGTGATCTCAGTAGCGCCAAGGGCTTGAAGCTCATTTGTGATGTCAGTGAGTCGATCAAACGTGAGCTGAACATTCTCATTGTCATTTCTCTTGAAGCGGTTGAAGAGGTTGCGAAGGACACTGATTCTTTGATCTCTTTGGGTGAGACACCTTCGTTGACCTTGGAGAGCCAGTCCCAGACTAGCTTAGATGTTTCCAGAGCACTCACACGGCCATAGTGTCCTTTGGTCAGATGACCACAGATAATGTTCTTGGTCGTGGAGTCCAGTTGAACGAACTTCTTGACATCAGCAGTGGTGACACCTTCACCAGCCTTGGGGACGCCATTCTTGACGACATACCAGAGGTCGACATCAATGGCTTCAAGATGCATGCGCATCTTATTCTTCCAGTAGGGATATTCAGTTCCATTGAAGACTGGGCACGTAGCGGAGACTTTGATTATCCCTGCAGTCGGCATAGCTAAAACTCCAGGTGGTTAAACCGAATCACACAGAACAAGGGAGTACCTTGCTCTGATACCAATTGAAAGTGCTAGTGATCGACTAGAGGGGGGTGAATAGGCGATTTTAAGAAAGTCTTCAAAACATGGGAGTTTTGAAGACAAACGATAGAAATAAACCTATTACCGTGCAGCGGAAGGTTGACTACACTAAGCAAGCCATAGTCAAGTATTCAATGAAGTGAAAGCACAACGACTAATAGCAGCTAGGTAGTATAGATCAGGTAGGAAGATAGTATGAAGCCAATCAGAACAAGCAGTCACTCAGTGAAGAAAAAATATAATGCAAACAGACAATGACTTCACAAGGACCAACTGTAAATAAAGAGATGGGAAGGATAGAACCAGTGACTCGTTGAAGACAATGATTTGTTGGACCAGTTCCAGTTGCTGTGACAACTATACATATGGTTAGGGAGGCTGAGATTCAACTCAGAAGACCGTGTCTTCACCTTATTCCCCTTGAGCCAAGGACACACAGTCCTCGCCCAATCACTCCGGTAAGTCTTCAAGGCAGACTTCCAAACCTTCACAGACTTCGTTCACCGGCAATCCACAATGACTCTTGGATGCTCAGAACGCGACGCCTAACCGGCTGGAGGATTCACAGTCCTCAAGTGTAATAAGTCTTCAGATCACACAGACAGGAAGACTTAAGTGATGCCTAACACTCTTTGGCTCTGGGTGTTTAGGGCTTTATCCTCGCAAGGAATTCTCTCTCAAAGGCTTCAAGGTGGGTTGCTCTCAAACGACAAAAGCCGTACACTAACTCTGAGCAGCCAACCGTTTATGGTTGTAGGGGTGGGCTATTTATAGCCACTAGGCAACCCAACCTGATTTGTCCGAAATGACCCTGGGTCACTAAGGAACTGACACGTGTTCCAATGGTTAGATTTCAAACACACACGGCAACTTTACTTGGGCTACAAGCAAAGCTGACTTATCCAGCTCTGGATAAGATTTGCTCTCATTGTCTTCGCTCGAAGACATAGGATTTTGGTTAAGCATCACTTCAGTCATTCTGACTGGTTCTCTTGGACCCCACTTAACAGTACGGTGGTTCCTATGACTCAACAAAGAAGAAAAAGAACGACGAAACAACTAAGTCTTCGCGCTCCATAGTCTTCACGCGATGTCTTCTCTTGTCATAGTCTTCAATGTGAATGTCTTCACATACCACCTTTGACTTCAATGTCTTCATACATTTTTAGGGGTCATCTCTGGTGGGAAAACTAAATCAATGAGGAACTTCTACCTGTGTTATCCTGCAATTCTCACAAACACATTAGTCCCTCAACTAGGTTTGTCGTCAATACTCCAAAACCAACTAGGGGTGGCACTAGATGCACTTACAAAATCAGACTCCTCCTCAGAATCCACCTCCGCCTCCTCAAAAGCAGACTCCTCCTCTGAATCCATTTCCTTGCCAACGAATGCACGAGCCTTGCTAGATGAGCTCTTCTTGTGAGATGAAGACTTTGATGAAGACTTGGGAGAAGACTTTGAGGTTTTCTTCTTCTTGTTGTCGTTAGAATCATATTCCTTGCTCTTCTTCTTCTTCTTCTTCTTCTTAGATTCCTTGTCCAATTAAGGGCACTCAGAGATGTAGTGACTTGGCTTCTTGCATTTGTGGCATGTTCTCTTCTTGTGGTCACGAGTGGAAGCCTCATCATTTCTTGAGCTGGATCTTGAAGACTTTCTGAAGCAATTCTTTTTGGAGAACTTCTGGAACTTCTTCACGAGCATGGCAAGCTCCTTTCCAATGTCTTCGGGATCCTCAAAACTGTAGTCAGATTCTTCTTCAGATGAGGAAACAACCTTTGCCTTCAAAGCACGGGTTCGGCCATAGTTGGGGCCATATATGTCTCTCTTCTCAGATAGCTGGAACTCGTGTGTGTTGAGTCTCTCAAGTATGTCAGATGGATCGAGATGTTTGAAGTCAGGGCGCTCTTGTATCATCAGGGCGCTCTTGTATCATCAGGGCTAGGGTGTCAAATGAGCTGTCAAGTGATCTCAGAAGCTTCTTCATGATTTCGTGCTTGGTGATCTTAGTGGCACCAAGAGTGTGAAGCTCATTTGTGATATCAGTGAGGCGATCAAATGTGAGCTGGACATTCTCATTGTCGTTTCTCTTGAAGTGGTTTAAGAGGTTGCGAAGAACATCAATCCTTGAGTCTCTTTGAGTTGAGATGCCTTCGTTGACCTTGGACAGCCAGTCCCAGACCAGCTTCACAGTTTCTAGTGCACTCACACGGCCATACTGTCCTTTGGTCAAATGACCACAGATGATGTTCTTGGTGGTTGAGTCTAGTTGAATGAACCTCTTGACAGCAGCAGCGGTGACACCTTCACCGACCTTGGGAACGCACGTCTTGACGACATACCAGAGCTCGACATCAGTGGCTTCAAGATGCATGTGCATCTTATTCTTACAGTAGGGGAAATCAGTGCCATCGAAGACTGGGCACGCAGCGGAGACTTTGATTATCCCTGCAGTCGACATAGCTAAAACTCCAGGTGGTTAAACCGAATCACACAGAACAAGGGAGCACCTTGCTCTGGTACCAATTGAAAGTGCTAGTTATTGACTAGAGGGGGTGAATAGGCGATTTTTATGAAAGTCTTCAAAACACGAGGTCTTTGAAGACAAACAGATGAAATGAACCTATTGATATGCAGTGGTAGATAGATTACACTAGACAAGCCATAGTCAACTAAGCAAATGTAGTGAAAGTACGAAGACTATCAGCAGCTAGGTAGTATGGATCAGAATTGAAGACAGTATGAAGCCAAACAGGTAATAGTCTTCACATAGTGAAGTTAATCAGATCAGACAGGCAATCAATGACTGCACGAAGACGAATTGAAAGGTAAAGGAAGTTGGGGATAGAGCCAGTTGCTTGGTGAAGACAGAGATTTGGTAGACCAGTTCCAATTGTCGTGACAATTGTACATCTGGTTAGAGAGGCCGAGATTGAACTCAAAAGACCGCGTCTTCACCTTATTCCCCTTGAGCTAAGGACACCCAGTCCTCGCCCAATCACTCTGGTAAGTCTTCAAGGTAGACCTACAAACCTTCACAAACTTCGTTCACTGGCGATCCACAATGGCTCTTGGATGCTCAGAACATGATGCCTAACCGGCTCGAGGATTCACAGTCCTCAAGTGTAACAAGTCTTCAGGTCACGCAGACAGAAAGACTTTAGTGATGCCTAACACTCTTTGGCTCTGGGTGTTTAGGGCTTTGTCCTCGCGAGGATCTCTCTCTCAAATGCTTCAGAGGTGGGTTGCTCTCAAACGACAAAAGTCGCGCACTAACTCTGAGCAGCCACCAATTTATGGTGTAGGGGGTGGGATATTTATAGCCGGGAGGGAACCCGACCTGATATGTCCGAAATGGCCCTGGGTCACTAAGGAACCGTCACGTGTCCAATGGTTGGATTTCAAACACATGCGACAGCTTGACTTGGGCTACAAGTAAAGCTGACTCATCCAGCTCTGGATATGATTTACTCTTATTGTCTTTGCCCGAAGACATAGGATTTGATTGAGCATCACATCAGTCACTCTGACTTTGTTCACTTGGACCCCACTTAACAGTATGGTGGTTCCTATGACTCAATAAAGAAGAAAAGGAAACTACGAAACAACTATGTCTTCGCACTCCATAGTCTTCAAGTGAATGTCTTCACATGTCATAATCTTCGTCGTGAATGTCTTCACGAACCACCATTCTATTCTACGTCTTCATACATTTTTAGGGGTCATCTCTGGTAGGTAAACCGAATCAATGAGGGGATACTACATGTGTTATCCTGCAATTCTCACAAACACATTAGTCCCTCAACCAGGTTTGTCGTCAATACTCCAAAACCAACTAGGGGTGGCACTAGATGCACTTACACTCATACATGGATCTTATCTCAGATTTCATGGCCTCGGGCCATTTTTCGGAATCTAGGCTCATCATAGCTTTTTCATAGTTCGTAGGTTCACTATGGTCTAATAACATGACTTCCAGGACAGGATTACCATAGCACTCTGGTGCGGTACGTGTTCTGGTCAACCTACGAGGTTCAGTAGTAACTTGATCTGAAGTTTCATGATCATCATTATTAGCTTCCTCTCTAGTTGGTGTAGGCATCACGGGAACAGTTTTCTCTGATGTACTACTTTCCAATTCGAGAGAAGGTACAATTACCTCATCAAGTTCTACTTTCCTCCCACTCACTTCTTTCGAGAGAAACTCCTTCTCTAGAAATGACCCATTCTTGGCAACAAAGATCTTGCCTTCGGATCTGTGGTAGAAGGTGTACCCAATAGTTTCCTTAGGGTATCCTATGAAGACGCACTTCTCCAATTTGGGTTCAAGCTTCTCAGGCTGAAGCCTTTTGACATAAGTGTCGCATCCCCAAACTTTAAACGACAGCTTAGGTTTCTTGCCAAACCATAGTTCATAGGGTGTCATCTCAACGGATTTGGATGGTGCCCTATTTAACGTGAATGCAGCTGTCTCTAATGCATAACCCCAAAACGATAGTGGTAAATCAGTAAGAGACATCATAGAACGCACCATATCTAATAAAGTACGGTTATGATGTTCGGACACACCATTACGCTATGGTGTTCCAGGTGGCGTGAGTTGTGAAATAATTCCACATTGTTTTAAATGAAGGCCAAACTTGTAAATCAAATATTCGCCTCCACGATCAGATAGTAGAAACTTTATTTTCTTGTTGCGATGATTCTCCACTTCACTCTAAAATTCCTTGAACTTTTCAAATGTTTCAAACTTGTGTTTCATCAAGTAGATATATCCATACCTACTCAAATATTCCGTGAAGCATAGAAAATAACGATATCCATCGCATGCCTCAACACTCATTGGACCGCATACATCGGTATGTATTATTTCCAATAAGTCATTAGCTTTCTCCATTGTTCCGGAGAATGGAGTTTTAGTCATCTTGCCCATGAGGCATGGTTTGCAAGTATCAAATGATTCATAATCAAGTGATTCCAAAATTCCATCCGCATGGAGTTTCTTCATGCGCTTTAGACCAATATGACTTAAACGGCAGTGCCACAAGTATGTTTCACTATCATTATCAACTTTGCATCTTTTGGCATCAATATTATTAATATGTGTATCACTACGATCGAGATCAAACAAGAATTGACCTTTCATCAAGGGTGCATGACCATAAAGATATTACTCATATAAATAGAACAACCAATATTCTCCGATTTAAATGAATAACCGTCTCACAATAAATAAGATCTGGATATAATGTCCATGCTCAATGCTGGCACCAAATAACAATTATTGAGGTCTAAAACTAATCCCGAAGGTAGATGTAGAGGTAGCGTGCCGATGGCGATCACATCGACCTTCGAACCATTCCCAACGCGCATCGTCACCTTGTCCTTAGCCAATCTTCGTTTATTTCGTAGCTCCTATTTCGAGTTACAAATATGAGCAATCGAACTAGTATCAAATACCCAGGCGCTACTATGAGCATTAGTAGGGTACACATCAATAACATGAATATCAAATATACCTTTGTTCACTTTGCCATCCTTCTTATCCGCCAAGCATTTGGGGCCATTCCGCTTCCAATGACCATTCCATTTGCAGTAGAAGCACTCGGTTTTAGGCTTGGGTCCAGCTTTGGGCTTCTCCACGGGAGTGGCAACTTGCTTGCCATTCTTCTTGAAGTGCCTTTTCTTTCCCTTGCCCTTTTTCTTGAAACTAGTGGTCTTGTTAACCATCAACTCTTGATGCTCCTTCCTGATTTCTACCTCTGCGGCCTTAAGCATTGCGAAGAGCTTGGGAATTGTTTTTGTCATCCTTTGCATATTCTAGTTCATCACGAAGCCTTTGTAGCTTGGTGGTAGTGACTGAAGAACTTTGTCAATAACACTCTCAACTGGAAGATCAATTCCTAGCCGAGTCAAGTGGTTATTATACCCAGACATTTTGAGTATGTGTTCACTGATAGAACTATTCTCCTCCATCTTGCAGCTATAGAACTTTTTGGAGACTTCATATCTCTCAACCCGGGCATTAGCTAGAAATATTAACTTCAGCTCTTTGAACATTGATAATCCTCAAGTGAAAGGAATCATCGTAGCACTTTCCAAAGGTGGAAGTGATAAGTATGGAGTGTCGAACCCACAAGGAGCTAAAGGTAAGATCAATATTCTCTCAAGTCGTATCTGCCACTGATATGACTTTCTGTATGATACGTCTCCAACGTATCTATAATTTTTTATTGTTCCATGCTATATTATATTCTGTTTTGGACATTATTGGGCTTTATTATACACTTTTATATTATTTTTGGGACTAACCTATTAACCGGAGGCCCAACCCAGAATTGCTGTTTTTGCCTATTTTAGAGTTTCGCAGGAAAAGAATATCAAACGGAATGAAACCTTCGGGAACGTGATTTTCGGAACGAACATGATCCAGAGGACTTGGACCCTACGTCAAGACATCAACTAGGAGGCCACAAGGTAGGGGGGCGCGCCTACCCGCCCCCCCCCCCCAGGCGCGCCCTCCACCCTCGTGGGCCCCCTGTTGCTCCACCGACGCACTCCTTCCTCCTATATATACCTAAGTACCCCCAAACTACCAGATACGGAGACAAAACCCTAATTACACCGCCGTAACTTTCTATATCCACGAGATCCCATCTTGGGGACTGTTCCGGAGCTCCACCGGAGGGGGCATCGATCACGAAGGGCTTCTACATCAACACCATAGCCCCTCCGATGAAGTGTGAGTAGTTTACCTCAGACCTATGGGTCCATAGTTATTAGCTAGATGGCTTCTTCTCTCTTTTTGGATCTCAATACAAAGTTCTCCCCCTCTCTTGTGGAGATCTATTCAATGTAATCGTCTTTTGCGGTGTGTTTGTTGAGACCGCTGAATTGTGGGTTTATGATCAAGTTTATCTATGAACAGTATTTGAATCTTCTCTGAATTCTTTTATGTATGATTGGTTATCTTTGCAAGTCTCTTCGAATTATCAGTTTGGTTTGGCCTTCTAGGTTGATCTTTCTTGCAATGGGAGAAGTGCTTAGCTTTGGGTTCAATCTTGTGGTGTCCTTTCCCAGTGACAGTAGGGGCAGCAGGGCACGTATTGTATTGTTGCCATCGAGGATAACAAGATGGGGTATATTTCATATTGCATGAGTTTATCCCTCTACATCATGTCATCTTGCTTAAGGCGTTACTCTATTCTTATGAATTTAATACTCTAGATGCATGCTGGATAGCGGTCGATGTGTGGAGTAATAGTAGCAGATGCACGCAGGAGTCGGTCTACTTGTCTTGGACGTGATGCCTATATACATGATCATACCTAGATATTCTCATAACTATGCTCAATTCTGTCAATTGCTCAACAGTAATTTGTTTACCCACCGTGAATACTTATGCTCTTGATAGAAGCCACTAGTGAAACCTATGGCCCCCGGGTCTATCTTCCATCATATTAATCTTCCAATACTTAGTTATTTCCTTTGCCATTTATTTTACTTTGCATCTTTTATTTCTCTTCATCATAAAAATACCAAAAATATTATCTTATCATATCTATCAGATCTCACTCTCGTAAGTGACCGTGTAGGGATTGACAACCCCTTATCGCATTGGTTGTGAGGATTTATTTGTTTGTGTAGGTGCGAAGGACTCGTGCGGGGCCTCCTACTGGATTGATACCTTGGTTATCAAAAACTAAGGGAAATACTTATGCTACTTTGCTACATCACCCTTTCCTCTTCAAGGGAAAACCAACGCAAGTGCTTAAGAGGTAGCAAGAAGGATTTCTGACGCCATTGCCGGGGAGGTTCGTGCAAAAGTCAAAACATACCAAGTACCCATCACAAACCCTTATCTCCCGCATTACATTATTTGCCATTTGCCTCTCGTTTTCCTCTCCCCCACTTCACCCTTGCTGTTTTATTCGCCCTCTCTCTCTCTCTCCGTCCTCCCTCTCTTTCTCCATTTGCCCCTTTCTTGTTTGCTCGTATTGTTGGAATAGTTGTTTATTTATTACTAAACAGAGAACCTAAGAACTATGGACCCTCATCCACTTGCTAATATTTTAAAGAGATCCAATTATGATTAACCAATTGCTAGTGAGTTTTGTGCACTAGATTATCTTTATGAGGTTTTGCTTGAAATTCGTGAATCTAAAAAGTGTGATGAATTACTTTATGAAGTGATTCACGATAGATATTTGAATAAAAAGCATGATTGCAATGATTTTATTATAAATTCTTTTTATGTAAATTGTGCTAATAATATGCAAAACCCTAAGCTTGGGTATGCTAGTTTTGCTATGTCCTCTACTTGTTGCAATGATCATGATTGGGGTGATTCTTCTTATGATCTTGAAAATTTATTTAAGCTCCATGATGAATATGAGATTGATAATAGTGTTTGCAATATTATTGAAAGTGGGTTTGGAAGAGTGTCAACTTTAGATCCCACATATTTGGAAAATGTTCAATCTTATGAAATCTTTGATAAAAGTGGGTTTGAAGAGGTCATGACTTTAGTTAATGTTAATCCCACTATTTTGGAAGAGTGTCAACTTTGCATGCATGTGGATCGTGTTGAAAATATTTTATGTGATAGCTATTTTTTTGAATTCGCCTATGATCCTACATGTAATTATTATGAGAGAGGAAAATATGGTGGTAGAAATTTTCACATTACTAAATTACCTCTTGTTATGTTGAGATTGCTATTGTTTCTTTCCACTTCCTTACATATGCTAGTTTTTGCTTGCGATGATAATTTGTTTGCCTATAAGATGCCTATGCATAGGAAATATGTTACACTTAGATGTGTTTGTCACGTGTTGTAAGATGCTCTCTTTGTGTTTCAATTCTTGTCTTTCATGTGAGCATCATTGAAATATTATGCCTAGCTATAAGGCTTTAAAGAAAAGTGCTTGTTGGGAGACAACCCAATATTTTCCTTGCTGTTATTTAATAAATAATTTATCTAGACTCTGTTTTGGTTGTGTTTTTTGTGTTTAATTAGTGTTTGTGCCAAGTAGAACCGTTGGGAAGACTTGGGGAATGTCTTTTTAATCTTGCTGTAAAAAACAGAAACTTTAGTGCTCACGAGAACTGCTGCCATTTTTATTTGGAAAGTGCAATTTAGTTAATTATTTTTGAATATGATTAATAGATAAATTCCTCACGTCCATCAATTATTTTATAATTTTTAGGGTGCCAGAGCTTGCGTTAGCTACCGATTACTACAGACTGTTCTGTTTTTGATAGATTCTGTTTTTCGTGTGTTGTTTGCTTATTTTAATGAATCTATGGCTAGTAAAATAGTTTATAAACCATAGAGAAGTTGGAATACAGTAGGTTTAACACCAATATAAATAAAGAATGAATTCATTACAGTACCTTGAAGTGGTGTTTTGTTTTCTTTCGCTAAAGAAGCTCACGAGATTTTCTACTTTAAGTTTTGTGTTGTGAAGTTTTCAAGTTTTGGTGAAAGATTTGATGGATTATGGAACAAGGAGTTGCAAGATCCTAAGCTTGGGGATTCCCATGGCACCCCAAGATAATCTAAGGACACCTAAAATCCAAAGCTTGGGGATGCCCCGGAAGGCATCCCCTCTTTCGTCTACTTCCATCGGTAACTTTACTTGGAGCTATATTTTTATTCGCCACATGATATGTGTTTTTCTTGGAGCATCTTGTATGATTTGAGTCTTTGCTTTTTAGTTTACCACAATCATCCTTACTGTACACACCTTTTGAGAGAGACACACATGATTCGGAAATTATTAGAATACTCTATGTGCTTCACTTATATCTTTTGAGTTATATAGTTTTTGCTCTAGTACTTCACTAATATCTTTTAGAGCACGGTGGTGGTTTTGTTTTATAGAAACTATTATTCTCTCATGCTTCACTTAGATTATTTTGAGAGTCTTAAATAGCATGGTAATTTACTTAAATAATCCTAATATTCTAGGTATTCAAGACTAGTAAAAACTTTCTTATGAGTGTGTTGAATACTAAGAGAAGTTTGATGCTTGATGATTGTTTTGAGACATGGAGGTAGTGATATCAAAGTTGTGCTAGTTGAGTAGTTGTGAATTTGAAAAATACTTGTGTTGAAGTTTGCAAGTCCCGTAGCATGCACGTATGGTAAACGTTATGTAACAAATTTGAAACATGAGGTGTTCTTTGAGTGTCCTCCTTATGAGTGGCGGTCGGGGACGAGCGATTGTCTTTTCCTACCAATCTATCCCCCTAGGAGCATGCGCGTAGTGCTTGGTTTTTGATGAATTGTATATTTTTTCAATAAGTATGTGAGTTCTTTATGACTAATGTTGAGTCCATGGATTATACGCACTCTCACCCTTCCATCATTGCTAGCCTCTTCGGTACCGTGCATTGCCCTTTCGCACATTGAGAGTTGGTGCAAACTTCGCCGATGCATCCAAACCCCGTGATATGATACGCTCTTTCACACATAAACCTCCTTATATATTCCTCAAAACAGCCACCATACCTACCTATTATGGCATTCCCATAGCCATTCCGAGATATATTGCCATGCAACTTTCCGTTGTTCCGTTTATCATGACACGTTCATCATTGTCATATTGCTTTGCATGATCATGTAGTTGACATAGTATTTGTGGCAAAGCCACCATTAATAATCCTTTCATACATGTCACTCTTGGTTCGTTGCATATCCCGGTACACCGCTGGAGGCATTCATATAGAATCATACTTTGTTCTAGTATCGAGTTGTAATCATTGAGTTGTAAATAAATAGGAGTGTGATGATCATCATTTTCTAGAGCATTGTCCCAAGTGAGGAAAAAAAGAGAAAGGCCATAAAAAAAGAGAAGGCTCCCAAAAAATGAAACAAAATGAGAGAAGGGACAATGTTACTATCCTTTTTACCACACTTGTGCTTCAAAGTAGCACCATAATCTTCATGATAGAGAGTCTTTTGTTTTGTCACTTTCATATACTAGTGGGAATTTTTCATTATAGAACTTGGCTAGTATATTCTAACAATGGGCTTCCTCAAATGCCCTAGGTCTTCGTGAGCAAGCAAGTTGGATGCACACCCACTTAGTTTCTTTTGTTGAGCTTTCATATATTTATAGCTCTAGTGCATCCATTGCATGGCAATCCCTACTCCTTGCATTAACATCAATTGATGGGAATCTCCATAGCTCATTCATTAGCCTCGTTGATGTGAGACCTTCTCCCTTTTTTGTCTTCTCCACATAACCCTCATCATTATATTCTATTCCACCCATAGTGCTATATCCATGGCTCACGCTCATATATTGTGTGAAGGTTGAAAAAGTTTGAGATTACTAAAGTATGAAACAATTGCTTGGCTTGTCATCGGGGTTGTGCATGATGAGGGCATTCTTGTGTGATGAAAATGAAGCATGACTAAACTATATGATTTTGTAGGGATGAACTTTCTTTGGCCATGCTATTTTGAGAGGACATAATTGCTTAGTTAGTATGCTTGAAGTATTATTATTTTTATGTTAATATTAAACTTTTATCTTGAATCTTTCGGATCTGAATATTCATCCTACAATTAAGAAGAATTACATTGAAAATATGCCAAGTAGCATTCCATATCAAAAATTCTATTTTCATCATTTACATACTCGAGGACGAGTAGGAATTAAGCTTGGGGATGCTTGATACGTCTCCAGCGTATCTATAATTTTAGATTGTTCCATACTATATTATATTCTGTTTTGGACATTATTGGGCTTTATTATACACTTTTATTTTATTTTTGGGACTAACCTATTAACCGGAGGCCCAGCCCAGAATTGTTGTTTTTGCCTATTTTAGGGTTTCGCAGAAAAAGAATATCAAACGGAGTCCAAACGGAATGAAACCTTCGGGAACGTGATTTTCGGAACGAACATGATCCAGAGGACTTGGACCCTACGTCAAGACATCAACCAGGAGGCCATGAGGTAGGGGGCGCGCCTACCCCCCCCCCAAGGCGCGCCCCCCACCCTCGTGGGCCCCCTGTTGCTCCATCGACGCACTCCTTCCTCCTATATATACCTATGTACCCCCAAACTACCAGATACGGAGCCAAAACCCTAATTCCACCACCGTAACATTCTGTATCCACGAGATCCCATCTTGGGGACTGTTCCGGAGCTCCACCGGAGGGGGCATCAATCACGGAGGGCTTCTACATCAACACCATATCCCCTCCGATGAAGTGTGAGTAGTTTACCTCAGACCTACGGGTCCATAGTTATTAGCTAGATGGCTTCTTCTCTCTTTTTGGATCTCAATACAAAGTTCTCCCCCTCTATTGGAGATCTATTCGATGTAATCGTCTTTTGCGGTGTGTTTGTTGAGACCGCTGAATTGTGGGTTTATGATCAAGTTTATCTATGAACAGTATTTGAATCTTCTCTAAATTCTTTTATGTATGATTGGTTATCTTTGCAAGTCTCTTCGAATTATCAGTTTGGTTTGGCCTTCTAGGTTGATCTTTCTTGCAATGGGAGAAGTGCTTAGCTTTGGGTTCAATCTTGTGGTGTCCTTTCCCAGTGACAGTAGGGGCAGTAGGGCACATATTGTATTGTTGCCATCGAGGATAACAAGATGGGGTATATTTCATATTGCATGAGTTTATCCCTCTACATCATGTCATCTTGCTTAAGGCGTTACTCTATTCTTATGAACTTAATACTCTAGATGCATGCTGGATAGCGGTCGATGTGTGGAATAATAGTAGTAGATGCACGCAGGAGTCGGTCTACTTGTCTCGGACGTGATGCCTATATACATGATCATACCTAGATATTCTCATAACTATGCTCAATTCTGTCAATTGCTCAACAGTAATTTGTTTACCCACCGTGAATACTTATGCTCTTGAGAGAAGCCACTAGTGAAACCTATGGCCCCCTGGTCTATCTTCCATCATATTAATCTTCCAATACCTAGTTATTTCCTTTGCCATTTATTTTAATTTGCATCTTTTATTTCTCTTTATCATAAAAATACCAAAAATATTACCTTATCATATCTATCAGATCTCACTCTCGTAAGTGACCGTGTAGGGATTGACAACCCCTTATCGCGTTGGTTGCGAGGATTTATTTGTTTGTGTAGGTGCGAGGGACTCATGCGTGGCCTCCTACTGGATTGATACCTTGGTTCTCAAAAATTGAGGGAAATACTTATGCTACTTTGCTGCATCACCCTTTCCTCTTCAAGGGAAAACCAACGCAAGTGCTCAAGAGGTAGCAATGTACACAGAGCGTTTTCTTCCAACTAGAAACGAGAAATAAAACTACGTTGTGGGTATGAAGAGGATAACTTTGCTTGATATCGGAGAACTAAAATATAAAAGTAGGTGCTGTTTACATAAAGTTAGAATATATTACTATATATTATAAATAGCGAGTGTGGAATAATCATGGGTCGGTGTGCGGAATTGTCCTGGGCAATTGTTAACAAGATCGGAAGTCGTCATTGCAATTTTATATGAGGGAGAGGCATAAGCAAACATACTTTCTCTTCTTGGATCATATGCACTTATGATTGGAACTCTAGCAAGCATCCGCAACTACTAAAGATCATTAAGGTAAAACCCGACCATATCATTAAAGTATCAAGTCCCCTTTATCCCATACACAACAACCCCCTCACTCGGGTTTAAGCTTCTATCACTCTAGCAACCCACTATAAGAGAATCATGAACGTATTGCAACACCCTACAGCAGGAATCCTTCATGTGTGCACGGCACGGAAGACACCATAGGACAGCACCAAAACAAAACATACAACTCAAACCAATCTAGATCATCAATCAACCCAAAAGACAAAGGAAATCTACTCAAAACATCATAAGATGCCAACACATCATTGGATCATAATATGTGGCATAAAGCACCATGTTCAAGTAGGTGATTACAGCGGGGTGCAGGAGAGTGGACCGCGTAATAGAGATGAGGATGGTGATGAAGATGGTGATATTGATGAAGGTGATCACCGTGATGATGGTTCCCCCGATGGCACTTCGGTGCCACCAAGAGAGAGGGGGAGTGGTTCTCCCCTTTGTGCTTCCTCCTCCATGGCCTCCCCCTTAGATGGGGAAAGGTTCTTCCTCTGGTCCTTCACCTCCATGACGGTGGTGACCCCTCTGGCTTCCTCCTCCATGGCCTTCGGTGATGTTGGCCCCCTCCGACAGGGTGCCAGAGAGGGCCTAGATTGGCTTTTCATGGCTACAGAGGCTTACGGCAGCGGAACTCCCTATCTAGGTTTCATTCTGGAGTTTTTGGGATTTATAGGAGTGTTTGGCGTCGAGGACAAGTCAAGGGGACCCACGAGGCGAAGGAAAGGACGGAGGGCGCGCCCCCACCCTTGTGGTGGCCCTAGGACTCCCCTCTAGTATCTTTTTGCTCCAGTATTTTTTTTATTTTCCAAAAATATTCTCCGTAAATTTTCAGCCCATTCCAAGAACTTTTTTTCTGCACAAAAACAACACCACGGTAATTCTGCTGAAAACAGCGTCAGTCCGGGTTACTTCTAATCAAATCATACGAAAATCATATAGTATTGTTATAAACATGGCATGAATACTTCACAAATTATAGATACATTGGAGACATATCAGCATCCCCAAGCTTATTTCCTGCTCGTCCTCGAGTAGGTAAATGATAAAAGAAATAATTTATGAAGTGTGAATGCTATCAAGTGCACAAGTTTGACAAATGAAAGTTCCAAGCACTTTTTCTAGCTCATCTCATAAAACTTCTCATGATCAAGTAACAAGCTATTCACAAATTAAGGTGTAGACCATAAACTTTCTTGGAAAGCAACAAACTAACAATTGCAATTCATCGTATTTTCAGGAAGGGTCTATGTAAGTGCTTTTATTTAGCAAATTCCACATACTCAACTATCATTTAATCTTTCACAATTGCTAACACTCACGTGATATTAATGGGTTCATAGTTTTAATCGAACACGGAGAAAGATAGGGGCTTACAATTTCGCCTCCCAACCTTTTACCTCAAGGGTAATGTCAACAATAATACTTTATGAAAACCTACATCCGAGTGGATATATATATATCCGGATATCTCCAATACATAGTGTTTGCCAAAGGAAAAAGTGTAAAAAGGGAAAGGTGATTAGCACCATGACTCTTATATAAGGGTAGAAGATAAAATTAAAAGATAGGACCTTCGTTGAGGGAAGCAGAGGTTGTCATTCGCTTTTATTAATGGATGCACGAAATCTTAATGCAAAAGAATGTCACTTTATATTGCCGCTTGTGATAAAGACCTTTATTATGAAGTCCGTCTCTTCTATTTCTTCCATATCACAAGTTCATATAAAGCTTATTTTCTTCACACTAATAGATCATACATATTTAGAGAGCAAATTTTATTGCTTGCACCGATGATAACTTACTTGAAGGATCTTACTCAATCCATAGGTAGGTATGGTGAACTCTCATGGCAAAACTGGTTTAAGGAATGTTTTGAAGAACAAGTAGTATCTCTACTTGCACTAGTGCAAAACCGAGCTATAGCACCGGTTCGTAAGGGCCTTTAGTGTCGGTTCTGTAATCGGCACTAAAGGGTGGGGACTAAAGGTCCCCCCTTTAGTACCGGTTCTGCACAAACCGCCGCTAAAGGGCCACCACGTGGTACGAGCCAGCGCCGGGGGCGGGGAGCCCTTTAGTACCGGTTGGTAACACCAACCGGTACTAAAATGTTTGGGGGATTTTGGACTCATGATTTCTTTTCCCTTTAATTTTGTGTTTTCCGTTTAATTCTTTTTCATTTGCTGGTATTTTACGATACTACATATTGTACACGTTATGCATATATATATAAATAGAATTTCTCGTAGAACCGATCACACATATATATATAGCCGGTCTATTCTGATAATATTATCAGAATAGCTATTCTGATAACACTTCGGCACTGCATGCTCAACGGAAGCGAACTGCATCTTCTTTACGTTGCGCACTGCAATGCTACACGGTAGAACAGCTTCATTTTCTGGTTGCCCGCCCACGTATTATGTGTGGAATCGGGTGTTGCGGGATGATTTAATTTGTTTATGGATGTCAGTT
Source organism: Triticum urartu (assembly GCF_003073215.2). NCBI lineage: Eukaryota > Viridiplantae > Streptophyta > Magnoliopsida > Poales > Poaceae > Triticum > Triticum urartu. The sequence continues at coordinate 121,390,513 of NC_053025.1, read as the reverse complement.
GACCTTTATTATTTGTAATTTACAGGAAAAACGACTAAAATCTTGGTAAATCAAGGGATTTGGCGGACGGGCTTTCTCTGTTCGTCCGTGTTCGCTTCAGATGCGATTTTTTGTGCTCGCATGTTGTTTTTTAGTAGGAATTTTTTGATTGTGTTCGTTTTAATCGGTCCGTTCACTCTATAATTTGTTAATTTTTAGGAGTTTGTTTTCAATTCATGTTATTTTGATTGTGCGGGCGGGAGAGCTTCGTCCGCTCCTCTGTTCTTGACGATTTTTTGGATTTTTGCGCGTCCATGCGTGTTTGAATATTGTAATTAGTGTTGCTATAGGTTTGAATTCATTGTATTGCGGGTATACTTGTAATTTTGTAATTGCAATTTTTAAACGAGAGCTGATGATGTTCATCCAGTTGTCGTGTCTTCCATGTAATTTTTTGCGGGAGTATTTTTCCGTTTGTTTAGTGGTTGGACAATTTCTAGGCATATGTTGTTTCGGGAGTATTTTTCGATAGTCTACCACATGTCTGCAGTTCTACTGTTTTTAATTTTATTTGTTGTAGTTGTGGCATACGTTGTTGTGCACTGCATTTTCGTTAGTAGTGTACTTCGTTGTAGTTACTTTATAGTGGTTATTGCAGTTTATGAGATTTCAGTTTTCTTAAACTGAATTATGTGTTCTATAGGATTTCATAATATGCACTTCCGTACTGCATTAGCAGTGTGGTTAATGTTTCTATTGTGGTATTAGCATGGATGGTCCATTTTATGCTTGTGTTAGCTGAACAGTTATTATAAGAATTATTTTGAACTGCATACTATGAGAATTGTTTTTGAACATCGTATGTTAACTGCAAAGTTTCGACCATTCACATTTCCTTGTTACTGTTCAGAGGACTGCTTTTTTTATTATTAGGACCACACTATGTGCTTGAGAGAACTGCATTACTGCCAACAACAACTTGTCTAAAAAGGATGATAAAATGATGCTGTTGAGGTTGCATACTTTAAAATAGGCATCATTCAAAGTGTCTGATGGACATAATTTTAAAAGCATACAATATAATCAAAGCATTAGAAATATTGTTTGCTTCATACTAGACAGCCTAGAGTGCAAATATTGTAAACTTGAGGGAGTCTTCTGCTTTGTACAAAAACACCATGGCCACTTCTCTGACGTCAAAGCCATTCTCGGAGACAAAATCTTTCCAACCAGTAGTTATGTCGATGCAGTCTTCAGAGTCGATGTGATAGTCAGCTTGCATGTCTGCATACCCATTCTTGTGTTCTATCTCCAAAGTAATCTTCCCTAAACTCGGAGCATGAAATTTTATTGTGGATGGCAGTTTCTTCATATTGGAATGGGTGTTAAAAGAATTTTATAAGTAAACATCGAATGTTTTTCTTTATACTTAGGATGATGTGTTTATGTTGACTTAAATAGTTACACATATATGACTGCTATTTTCTAAAGTAGTTGCAATGTATGAAGAAACTTATATATGGAATTGACCTCTAGTTTTACTAGGATATATATTATACTGCAACATGCTTGTACTGCATGGTCAGTTACCATGTACTTTGCCAGCATGTCAACAGAACTGCATCGCTGATCTACTGACCCTTTTTTTTGTTCGTGTGTTGGGGTTCTGATCTAACTTTTGTCGATACCTGGTGTGGTACTGAAGAAAAAATAGGTGGAAGCATCTATTCTTAATAGCTAACAAATCTGAACAACAATACAAATTATGTTTTGTATTTTTGTTGATACTACTAAACAAGTTGATTGAACTATATATTCAGATGTGGATTTGCAGGCTAGATTATGTCCAGAATTGTGACGGGGAAAACATACCCAACTTTCCTGCAGATTTGCGGTTGTGAGGTGATGAACAAATGGCGGCCGAAACCCCCTGTTGGGTATCATCAGGCACCCGAGCATGCTGCGCCACTCGGCATTGGTGAGCTCCAGACCTTCTGCGTACACGCATGTGTCCGCTACGGGCGCCATCTTTGCCAAACACCCGCACTTACAGTCCATGGTTGGTTCAGTGGAATTCCAGCGAAGAGCTGGGGATGGGATGAACCCTAGATCTACGATTTGAAGAAAAAGAGGAACGGGGGGAGGAGTTGTGTTAGTCTGGAGCATGAATGGATACATTTTTATGCAACCAATTGAGCAATGGAAGTAATAAATTTTTGTGGTTGGTGTTAGGTGGTGGATTGGTTCTGATTCAGTGTCGTCGAATGCATTTGAGTAGCAAAAGGGCTGCTTACCTGAAAATAGCAAACAACATTTGTCATATCAAGACAAACTGCGGAACGCGTGGTTGGGCCTGCGTTTTGTGCATGGTATGTGGTTTTTTTTAAATCAGTGGCTTTTCTTTTGTGTGTTGGGCCTGTGTTCGTGGAGTGAAGCGCATTGGGCCCAAGACGGCCTGTGAGCATGGCTGGTTCCCGGTGCGCTGTGTGCCGCCTAATGTTTAGTCCCACCTCGCCCGCAGAAGGCGCGCTCGACCTGTTTATAAGCGCTGACGAGGCAGCTGTATCGAACTCCTCTGGTTACTTATTTGAGCGCTTATACACAGCGCTCGCTGCTCTATGATCTCTGACCTGTGGGCCCATGTGCGCCCGGCCCTACGCATCGTGGCTCGGAACGACTCGCCTGCTATTGGCGCAGACCTACTACGAGACTGGCTGGGGCCGACTGCACCTGGGTGGTCATTTTTTTTTCTATTTTTGTTTTTTTTTCAGTGTAAGGGCGCGCACTGCTTAGCAAACCGTCCTTGCACTGCATTGATCAGTGTTCTGTACTGCATGTGCAAGCATTCCGTACTACATGTACATTTCTCATTTTTTGTTTTCATGTTTTTGCTCTTTTGTAATCTTTTTTTCCAGTGTAGGGGAGTGCACTGCTTAGTAAACATACCTATACTTCATTGATTATGTTCATGTACTGCATGTTCATATATTTCCGCACTATGTTTTTTCAATGTAGAGGCGTGCACTGCTTTGTAAACCATGCGTGCACTGCACTAATCACCGTTCTGTACTGCATGTGCACGTAGTCCGTATTACATGCACAGTTCTCATTTTTTCCGTGTTTTTGCTCTTACGTAATTTTTTCCAATGTAGGGGAGTGCACTGCTTAGTAAATCATTCTTGTACTGCATTGATTTCATTTGTGTGCTGCACGTTCATATTTTTCGGCACTACATATGCAGATTGCATTTTTCTTTTTGTGTTTTTTCTCTTATCTATTTTGTTTTTCCAAATTTAGGGGCGTGCACTGCTTTGTTGGGTATGTGTAAATTCATTTTGACAAAGTCTGTACTGCATTGGTACACAACTTGCACTGCATGCGTCCTATTTGCACACTGCTCGAATCTAATGATACATGAGCAAATTACAGAAAACAAATTATCACAGGCATTCTGTACGACAAGTTCATCATGAGCAAACTAATTTCAACAGAAAGCAATCTAACATAATCAAAGTTCACATCATTACAAGCGATTCTGCATGGCAAGAAAACTAAGTTCAGCAAAAGCAAATGATCACAAGCAAACTAACGATACATAAGCAAACAACATAAAGCAAATTTGATGATAATTCTAAAACGACGGTGGCATTGGTGGCTCTTTGGCCGGCCCCATCTTCTTCTTCACCAGTCAGCGTCTCCCCATCCCCAGCTGCTCCTGGCGTGCTTCTTGGGGGGCTCCTCCTTCTCCAGCTTTGCACGGCGAACCCATCCTGGGTGAGGGTGATGCGGTTCCATATCTCGTACGCTGCGTAGGCGTCCTTTACCGCGTACTCGATGTGCCTCATGGACAGAGGCAAGGTGGCCCCGCGCTTATGCTCGTCGTTGGTGATCTTCTTCTTCATGTTGTTGTAGTAGTCGTCGATGAGCATGCCGGAGACGTCTCCAAGGGAGTCCAACTCCTTGGTTGCCTCAGGAACCCTCCACTCCTTCTGGATGTCGACGAAGTTGGCGACCTACAGATTGACGTGATCTGGCCTTTTTTGTCGCCGTCGATTGAGAAGCCTGCAGAGGTGTACCTGGGTCGGCGATGAAGTTGTCGAAGACGGTGCACCTTTCAGCGGCGCTCAATTGGAAGAGCAGCACCGGGTGTTTCTTGCCAATGGAGAGTTGGCAGAGGGCGGGTTTCTACGTCGCTTCAGGCTCGTTGTTGTACTCGAGATCAATGCCGACGATCTTGTGGCGCTGGAGGCTGAGGTGGCGCTCGTACTGTGTGAGGGTGATCGCCGCCTGCTTCTTGTCGTTGGTGTGGATGACGTGCAACTTGGTGTTGCTGTGGGCCTCCACGTCCTTGTACTCGTCGGCGAACGCCATTGCCGGTAGTGGGGCTTGGTGTTTTTGCGTGGAGATGGATGTGATGGAGCGATTTGGTGGCAGCGCGATGGATACTTGTGTTGTTTGTGGATGAGATGGCCTATGGCAGGGGTCTGAATTTAAGGGGAGGCGCGGTGTGGGATGGCCGCAGCGGATGAACTGCACGATCTCGGCGACGATGCGGTTTGTGCAGATCATGGGTTGGTGTTGCGTCTGTGATCGTGGGCTTGTGGCGATGGAACTGCTCTGATTGGGTGGTTGTATGCGAACGTGGTGTTTTTTTATCAGTAGATTTTTTTAACCACCACTTTTCTGTGTGAACGGCCATTTTTGTGACGTTTATATGTATTCTGCGTGATAACAAAACTGTATTGGTTAGAGTACCGCACTGCATCATGTGCAACGAAGAACTGCATGTTGTTTACACGTGCGTACTTCATTCTGTGCAATAGAGTACAATGTATTCCGCAATTTTTATGACTTTTTCGCTGTGTTCTATACCGTGTATTTATTCACAATGTAGGTAATCCGAAACTGGATTGCTAAACCGTCCTGCTTCGTGTAACTAAGTGCACTGCATTTTCTTGTGCTGCGTACTGCATCTGTTTTTACCTGTACTTACTGCATTCCCTGGTACGGGAGGGGTTGGGGGGCCCCCAATTTTTTTGTATGTGGCACTTATTTGAATGTAGACTTTTTCTTTTCAGATGTGTTTTCTTAACATGCGTGTTGTTTTTTATTTTAACCTTTTTTACGAACTACGTTTATTTTATTTTTGTTTTACCGACTGAACTTCATTGTTCTTCATAGAGAATTGCATCGTGTGTGTTTTGATGTGGTCTTTCTTATTTTTAGCCAGGCCGTTTTTGGGCCGGCCCGTTTCATGTTACTTTTTGCCACACGCGGGCCTCCTACGTGTCCGTTCCAGACGATCCCACCGCTGACAAGGAGAGAGACCGAGAACAATCCCCTCTCCTCTCTTGCAGTTCCTCCCTCGAGCAAAACCGCAGTCGCCCGCAGCAACCACCGTCGCCCGAGGAACCGCCGCCCTCAAGAGGTTCTTATTGCTGCATTCTGCATCGTCGTCTGCTCTGCGAGCCCTTGCCGCTGCGCTCCCGCAGCCCTTTCGTGTCCGTTTCCGTCGGCGCACCCTCCCCCTTCCCCGCCACCAGTGTCGCACCTTTTTTGTGGTACGTTCCTCTTGTTCCCGGTCTTGATCGTCCTCTCGTCTTGCTTTTTGTTATTCTCCTAGTTGCTGTTGTTGTTTTTGCTTGTGTAATTTTTCTGTAGGCAGCCAATTTTATCTCGATTTTGGAGTCAATAGTTGTGTGTAGCAAGGTGGGTCTAGGGTTTCGTGAGATTTTTTGCCGGTTTTGTTGCTTATATCTGTCACTTCATCGTTGTGCTGCAGGAAAACGCCGTGTCTTTGCCGAGCAGAGTGGGAGGAGGAATTCAGGGTATGTGGAGTGCTTATTTTAGGATTTTGTTTATTTTTGTTTGATGTTTATCTAGTTTCCTAAATCATCCTGCATATTTGGTTTGTGCTCTTTCAGTTGTCAGCGTTCATTTGCATTATTTTTGTCATGTGATGTTTTGTAATTTCTGTTTCTGGTTTTTTCAGAATGAAGTAGGTGATTGTGGTTCTCATAATGATACACCAATTGTCTCTCGTTGTCCTGGTGGTAAGGATCATGGTGTGGAGGGAGGACATTAATTGAATTCGCCGATTGAAACTTCTCCCATAAGTGTGGCCCCTCCTTCTGGTATGTGATTGATTTGTTTATTTTTGTGTATGCTGGTTACTTCGATGTTGTACCAATTGGTGTTGCCTTGCTATATATAGTCTAGCATTCTTGTTGGGAAGAAACATGAAGTTAGTGTATGCAGCACTGTATTTATTTTATATATGTGAACTCCACTATATTTATGTGTGAACTGCATTGTTGTTTTATTCAAGTTTTTTGTGCAATGCAGTAATTCTTTTTAGCTTATGGTTGGAGCACTGCATTTTATATGTCTAAGTGTACTGCATTTGTTCTTTTTGTGCACTTTTAACGACCATAGTCAAACTTCATTTTTGACGCAGTGTCTGTTTTCCATGCTGGGGCGCCTGGGTTTGAGGAGGTTACTCAATTGATTGACCATTATTTTGCAGAGGTTAATGTTGGTGTGAGCTTTGACCAGAGGCGACCCGTTTTGTTTGAGACACAGTCGCAGTCTGTTGATGGTACAGAAGAAGTTACACATGATTGGATGGTCTCGGAACAGCTTTGTGAATATGAGTTGAAGCAAAGCAAGAGGAAGTTGAGGTTTGAAAGTGACTCAAAAGAGTTTGCGGAGAAAGAGAAGCAGAGGAGAGCTGCAGATGGTGCCAAGGGTGCCAAATTTGCCAAGGTGAAGAAGCCTTCTTTGCAGAAGAAGAGGCTGAGTACTGTTGCTGAGGAAGGTGGTACACCTCGGCGGAGTCCACGTGTTGCTGGCATGAACAAGAATCTTGGCAAGAGAACTGCTGAAGCTGGTGGAGAGGATGATCCTCAATGCGAGCGACTACATGTCACTGAAGGTCCCAACTCTGATGATGATGACTTTGTGCTTGCTGATTTTGTGAGGGATGTTCATAGTGGTAGACGCAAAGACTGTGGTTCATCTAAGAGTCTACCCAAGCGTGCCCGTGACAATGTCGACGAAGATGTTTGTGGTGACTCTGGCGAGGAGGTGGATGTTGTTCCAAAGGTTTGTTGAAGTGGATTGCATTTGTTTTCTTCATTGTTATTCTATCTGTGTTTTCTCTGTCTCTTTTTTTATGGCTAGTCTTCTAATGTGGATTGCATTTCCCTTTATACAGAGGAAGAAGTATAGTAAGAGCAATGAAGCTGAAGATGATGCTGAGGTAGATGATTCTCGATTTAACAAGACTGTACATTTGTCGCTTCCCACTGTTTGCAAGGCTGCTGCCTTGTTGAAAGAGGCACACTGTAGTCGTGTTCGAGATGCTGGATTTGGTGTTGTCTTTGAACCGATAGTAAAGAAAAATATGTCGTGCATTCTTATGTGCTATCTGATGGGAGTGATTGACCCTGCCACCATGATAATGGACTTTGGGAATGGCAGGGTTCTTCGAATCAATCGTGATGCAGTTCATCACATTTTCGATTTACCCATGGGACGTCACACTGCACCCATGCCTGCTGCCAGTGGCCATGATGACTCGTTGAGTGCCCTCAAGGATGAGCTTGGCTTTGACCATTCAAAAAGTATAGGTGTTAAGGACTTGCTTGAGAAGTTGAAGGTGTTGGTGGAGGAAGATGATTATGTGACTGTTGACCTTGCTGTGAAGGTGTTCTTCCTGATACTCTACCAGAATTTGCTGTGCCCCGGTCCTGCAGTTCGTTTGGGTAGAGTTGCTGCAATGGTAGAGAACATGGATTATGCGGCTATGGCTCAGATGGACTTTTGCCAGCTTGTTGTTGATGAGTTGCAAGCAGCTGTGGTAAGGTGGCAAATAGAAGGCAGCAAGCAAAATTGTGCAGAGGGTTGTGCCATTGTCCCCCTGATTATATATCTTGACTGCTTGAAGCTTCACAAATTTTCAGTCATGCACACGTTGACGCCACATGCGTCACACCTGACGACCAAGGACCTGATGAAGTTATACAATGAGGATGTGCTTATGAAGGGAAAGATTTACTTGGAAACTTACAAATTTGGGAAGCTGCCGGCTAGTGCATCTGAGTTTTGAATATCAGTTTTTTTAAAGGTGCAGCCATTATAAATCTGAACTTTTTATAGTACTCACATGTGTACTTCTGTTTGCCTCTTGTCTTTTTTTGAAGTGGAAGGCGTCAGGTGATATTGTACACAACCGTCCTGTTGCAGTTGTACACGACAGTTCTGATGCGGGACCTAGCACTCATGCTAGGTTTTATGAGCCTATATGTAGCCAGCTTCCTGCCTGTGATGATGAGGTGCCACGTACTCGTGGTTTCATGGCTCGACAGATGTTTGATAATAGAAGCTCTTCTAAATAGACATTTGTTTGCGGCAAAACACACGAGGAGATTGATGAGCTTCTTCTGAAGGTTTTGAAGTTGATTGAAGATTTGCCAACCTCCGGTGACAGGTTGAGGACAATTGCTGGGTTTTTTCCTGTTGGCCATGGCCCACGAGATGAAGATATTGTTGCTGCTCACAGTTTTGATTGTGGCGTGATTGAAAGCCTAAAGATTGCAGTGACGAATGTTCGGTCTTCGTATGCTCAATTGAGACATTCACAAGAGGAAAAATGTGGTCGGTATGAGAAGGATGCTGGGCATATTTTGGATTAAATGAACCGTCAGGACGCTGGTGTTGGTGCTGATAATGTATGTTCTAGGTTTTTTGTGGTTTTGAACCTCTTTTGTGTACTATGTGGACTGCTCCTCACTTTTCATGTTTTTTGTGATAGGCTGGAGTGGAATCTTCTGGTGTCCATGGAACTAGGGACGATGGAATTGGTCCGGTACAAGTACTTCTGCTATGTCTGTTCTGCCATGCGTCCCTCTTCTTAAACTTGCACTTGTTGCTTTCCATTTTTATTGTATTTTTTGTGTACTTCGCGGTTGTAAAGTGTGTATTGCTTGTGCATATTTGAAGTTTTTTCTTTTTTGCTTGTTACCATCTTATTTTTAGTTTTTGGTTTGTTCTATGCCTGTAGACTAGTGATGCTGCTTGTGATGTGCACAAAGGGACCTACGATGGCTCTAGGAAGGATGAGGTCTTGGCTGATGCATCGTCCCATCCGGATGTTGTAGCTGATAAGGTATAGTTGTTTTACTTGTTCTGTTAGTGTGTTGTAATCTAATTTTTTGTTTTGTTGTTGTTGTTGTAAACTTGCTGTATGCTGTTATGTTCACTCGTATGCATTTTCATTTACATATTTTAGCTGCAATAATTTTACATGTGTGAGCTCCAGTCTTTGACTAAAGTGAACTGCATCCCTTTTTTTTGCATGCGTGTCCATAATGTTTTACATAAGTGAGCTTCACTATTTAACATAACTGAACTGCAGCATTTGACAAAGTGAACTGCAGTTCTTTTTTACGTATATGTGGGTTGAAGTTGTAGTTGTTTTGATACACGTGGGTTGCAGTTGTTGTTGTGTTAATTATCCTCGCGCTCATTTTTGTGTTATTGTGTGTGTTTTAATCTTTCCACAGCCTGGAGAAGAAAACATGGAAGTTCATGTTGATCTGAATCAGGGCGGTTGTGCTGTTGATGGTGGTGGCAGTGTTGGTGCTTCTGCATCAGTAGATGTCGACTGTGCAGACGCTTCTGTAGCTCGAGAATCGCATGATGCTCTTTCCCCCAGTCGGCATGAAGATTCTTATTTTGACATTGAAAAGCCGCTGGAGAATGTCGTCCCTGCTATTAGTGTTGTCGCTTCCCCTGTTTGTCTGGCGGCCAACGATGTTCCTGAAGTATCGAGAATTGAGCCTCATGTAGCTGAAGTATCTAAGGACGTTGCAGTTGACCAGAGTGTTGTAAATCCAGAGAATGCTGATGTTGCTGCAGAAGGGAAGTCCAGTGAGGTTGTGGTGGATTCGTCGCAATCTGTCCAAGAAAATGTTTTGGTGAGCTCTGAAGAACAACAGCATGAAGACTCTGACACTGAAGGCAAGAGTTTTGTTTCGAACAGTGCAGTTGAAGTTTTTCTCATTTCATTTTTTGTTTAATTAATATGTTATCTGTATTAGATGTTTAATGATAAGTGAAACTTGATCTTTTGTTTATGATTTTCAAAATAGCTAGCAGAATTTCCTTATCTTAATATTTGAACTTCATTATTTTGTATAAGTGAACTTCATCTTTTTATTGCAGATGACGAACTTCCTTTTGTGACACCGTCGAGCATTGATCCAGCTCTTCTGAAAAGATACAATGAGTTGTATGCTGCTGTTACGAGGGTTCGGAAGGACAAGAAGAAGAAGTATGGTTTTTGAGAAATTGTTTTGTTCATATGTATGTTCTAAATTTGGTTTTTAGCCCTTTTTCTTTGTTGTTATTTTTTTTAGTATCTTATGTTTCAGTTTTTCATGAAAAATTCAGGGACGTGATTGCTTTTAAAACTGAGTTGGGTGATATTACCATTGGCGAAGTTGGTCAATCCTTTTGGGATAAAGGGATGCTCACTACAAGACTTGTAGATCTTGGGGTTTCTTTGCTGGAAGATAAGTTTAAGGGATCTCCGACAATGGTTGTCCCGTACCATATTTGTGTAAGAATGCAGAATTTTTTGTTTTATTTTCTTTTTTTGATTTTCTTTTCTGATTTCGTGCGACGACGTGTTTTCTTGAGCACTATTTGATTTTGGTTTTGTATTGGCAGACAAATATTTGGAATGGTGGTAGTGTAGGCAGGAGTGTTAAAATGGTGTTCTCTTCAAAAGCCGAGGAGCGTGTTGATAAAAAGGATATGGTGAGTAACGTTTTTATGTGTTGAAGACTATATTTTTTGCGTGTTTGTTTTTATAGTGTTCTGTTTCTTCTTCTTATTGTAATTTTATTTATTTATTTGTGCTTTGAACATGTTCTTTTTGCAACTTTTGATCCACCAGATAAAAGGGATGGCGTTGGTCATTATTGTGTAGTTGCGTTAAATGTGAAAGAAAGGCGGTTTGAATTTCTTGACTCGCTCAATAAACCTGGCAGCCCTGATGCGATCAGGGTTTTTAGGAGGATGGTTAAAAATATCAAGCGTGCATGGAAAGAAGGAAGCTCAAGTTCTGATGAGCCGCTAAATCCTCCTACACTTGATGGATTTGTGTTGAAACATGTCATTGTCCCAATGCAGCCTAATGGGTGTGTTTCGTACAGCCCCTCTTCACCATACTGCTCATATTTTTTAAAAAAATTTCATTTTTTGAAACTGATGTTTTTTTGTTCTTTTATTTGCAGGCACGATTGTGGATTCTATATGTTTCAATTCCTGCAGACTTGGGATGGTGTTCGAGTTGCTCAGTTTGGGGTGGAGCACATTGGCTACATCAGAAAGGCCATGCTCTATAGTTGGCTCACATCGAGAAAGTGTTCCCTTGATTTAACATCACTTTTAATTTTTGCAGATAAATGTTGTTTTAGTGAACTTCTTTATCCTTCCTTTATTTATTTTTTGCCTACTGCTTGCTTCCGGTTCATACGGGCTTTTTTTTAATAGTGTGTTTAGTTACGTTTGTGATTTAGATTGTATGTGTATTTTTATTTGTTGTGTTAATGAGTTGCATTTTTTATTTTTTGGTCAAGTGAGCTGCATTGTTCTTTACAAGTGGGCTGCATTGTTGTATACATTTTTATTCTGCATTGTTGTGGACAAGTGGACTGCATTGCTGTAGACAATTGTGCTGCATTCTATTCTTTAGTGAACTGCATTTTTTATTTTAATGAGATGTATTACATGTTTTTTGGTTTTGTATTTTTTTGTGCTGAGTGTTTCCATGTTTTTTCTTACATGGTTTTAGGTTTTGATGGGGGGCTTCATGAAGGCTGTACGTCACTGTTTGAGTCCCAGGGTTCTGATGTGGTTATGGAGGATTGCGCCATTGAAATCTCTCCAGATAATTCTGGTTCTTTGGCTGGAGATGGTTTGAACACAGTTGTGGCTTCTGGACCTGATGGTGGAAGTGTTTCTCGCCCTAGCTCCCCATGTGAAGTGTTTGATGTTGATGATGATGATTTTGTTACGCCGTGTCCTCGCGTCACGAGGACTCAGAGTGCAGCAATTAATCGTCCTCCTGTGGATGATGTTGAAGTTTTTTCGAACAAGAGGGCAGGTGAGAGGGCTTTTAAGTTGAGATGCTCTATAGAGAAATTGAAGCCTCCAAGGTTCAAATATATTGATGAGGCGAGGAAAATAAAGGTTCTTGTTCTCAGCAAAGAATTTGTAACCAAATACCACGAGTAAGTTTTTATGTGTGTGCCCTTGATTCTTTTTGTGTGTTTTGGTTTTAATTTTAATTTTATTGATCCCATCTCTGTATGTTTACCGCAGGAATGTGTTCTTTATGGTGACCACTCCTTTTGGTGATCTTGATACTTACACTGTTGACTATATCTATAATACATTTGGCGAAGGAGCTTTAATGGATTCGTATCTCATGGATTTTATCATCAAGTACTGGAAGCAAGACCCTGAAATGGGTTTAGTTTATCATTCTGGTGAATGTGTGCTACTTTCACCCTTATTTATCACGGTAAACATGTGCTGTCATTTTTTTCTATTTGGTACTGTTTTTTTATGTCCATGCCTGCACGCACTGTTTATTCTTTTTTTCATGTCCCTTCTTTGTTCTTTTTTATTTGCAGTATGTTTTCAGATGGAAAAATGTGTGACGAGAGATGAGGAAGGAAACCCTGTGTTGCCAGTTGTGCATAGCACGTTTGTTTTAGAAGATGCAGTTAACCAGTTCAAGGCTTTTATGAGTGACGATGTAAACCTATTGGATGCAAAACTGGTAAGTTCATTGTTTCTCGTCGTTTATTTTTCTGGTTTGTTGTATTTCTTTTTATAGTTAATTTTTGGATCAGTGGTTCTAGTGCTACGTGTCGAAATAAGTTTTCATTTTTTGTTTTTTTTATGTGAACAGATTATGATGTCGCGCTCCAAGGATGGTCATTATTCCTTATATATGATGAACCAGCATCGCCAGACGTTTGATATCCATGACACTAGGAAGTACACTGGCCATCCTGATGTCATGACAAAGTGGCGCAGGAGTGATTACCATTCAGATTGCATTGAAGTGGTATGTCATTTTTTCTTGCCAAGTGCAAAGCTTTTTTTGTGTTTCTCCTACTGCATTTTTTGATAAACTGCACATGCAATGTTAGCACACATAGTACCACACTTGTTTATGTAGTGCATTGCAACATACGCGTGATAGAATTGCATTTTTCTCAGACCCCCCATAATCCTTGTAAAAAAGGAGATAAAAGGAAACGACCTCATGTGCATTTAAAAGAGGCACTGTCTAGACGTCAAAAACAACTTTTGTATCTGAAATGTAATTTGATCTGTGGTGTGTGTTATTTTTACATTGTGCTTCCTTTTTTTGCCAGATGAGGAGGATGACTCAGTTGCTGAAGGCGATTTATGGTGAAAAAATGTGTAAATCTAAGAACCACCCTGACTGGGTTAAATTGGCAGAGAAGCCCTCTTACCCGGTCGTGCTCTAGGGTTGCGTGCATCCTATTGTTGGAAAAACAAATTTCCGCACTACGCCTGTCAACCAAGCGCACTACATGCGTTAGCGCGAGGCCGAGCAGGGGGGTGGGGAGTGGGGGTCGTGACCCCCCCTCCCCACCCCCCTGCGAGGCCGAGCCTGGAACGAGCCCGAGTAGGCGGCGACGCGGCGTGCCGCGGCGCCGCATGCGCAGGAGAGTCCGTCACACCCGTGCGCCTCCCTGTCTATCTTAGGGGTGTGGCTCTGGGGTTGTGTGCGTCCTATTGTTGGAAGAAACAGAATGTCTGCACTGCGCTTGTCCACCAAGCGCACTGACCCCCCTCCCCACCCCCCTGCGAGGCCGAGCCTAGAACGAGCCGGAGCAAGCGGCGACGCGGCGTGCCGCGCCGCCGCATGCGCAGGCGAGTCTGTCACACCCGTGCGCCTCCCTGTCTATCTTAGGGGTGTGGCTCTAAGGTTGCATGCGTCCTATTGTTGGAAAAACAGAATGTCTGCACTGCGCCTGTCAAGCAAGCGCACTTCATGCGTTAGCGCGAGGCCGAGCAGGGGGTGGGGAGGGGGGCCGTGACCCCCCCCTCCCCACCCCCCGCGAGGCCGAGCCTGGAACGAGCCGGAGCAGGCGGCGACGCGGCGTGCCGTAGCACCGCATGCGCAGGCGAGTCCGTCACACCCCGTGCGCCTCCCTATCTATCTTAGGGGCGTGGCTCTGGGGTTGCGTGATTCCTATTGTTGGAAAAATAGAATGTCTGCACTGCGCTTGTCAACCAAGCGCACTGCGTGCGTTAGCGTGAGGCCGAGCAGGGGGATGGGGAGGGGGGTCGTGACCCCCCTCCCGACCCCCCTGCGAGGCCGAGACTGGAACGAGCCGGAGCAGGCGGCGACGCGGCGTGCCGTGGCGTCGCATGCGCAGACGAGTCCGTCACACCCGTGCGCCTCCCTGTCTATCTTAGGGGCTGTGGCTCTCGGGTTGCGTGCGTCCTATTGTTGGAAAAACAGAATGTCCGCACTGCGCCTGTCAACCAAGCGCACTGCGTGCGTTAGCGCGAGGACGAGCAGGGGGTGGGGAGGGGGGTCGTGACCCCCTCCCCACCCCCACCCCTGCGAGGCCGAGCCTGGAACGAGCCGGAGCAGGCGGCGACGCGGTGTGCCACGGAGCCGCATGCGCAGGCGAGTCCGTCACACCCTTGTACACTCATGCACTGTTTAGCAAAACAACTTTGTGCTGCATTTGTCAGGGTTCTGTACTGCTTAGCAAGACAACTTTGTACCGCATTTGTCTGGGTTCTGTACGGGTGCGCACTTCTTTGTTTCCTCTATGTGCACTGCATTCGTCATAGTCTTGTGCTGTAGGTGTAAACATTTTTGCGCTGCGTGCATCCTTCTTTGTGCCAAAGTTGTGACTGGTTATGCCAGCTCTACGGACTGCATGACTTACATTTAAGTGCTTCAATAGGTGCACTAATTCTGTGTTGTGCACTGCGCGAAAGTGCTTCTCTTGTGGTTCATTTTGAGCATGTACCGCACTTCATGCACACATATAGTGAACTTCCTTGTAAGACTTCGGAGAAGTGCACACATTTTGGAGAGACCTATTATGGGACTGGCTAGGGCCTGGTTGTAACTGGGTGGTCAACTTTTTTTCCTTATCTGAAGCATTTTTTTCTTTTGGAGTATATATTTTTCGTGGTAGTACAAATGATGTCATTTGTACTACTTGCACCAACATTGAGTAATGCACTGTGCGTACCAAGTTTGTATTTTGTGAACTGAGCGAAAGTTGCTGCAGCCCCTTCGTTCTGCATTTGTGCACGTACTGCACGTTCTGCACTCTATGAACTGCCTTATATTTGTTATGTGAACTGTATTTACGTTTACTTATAAATATTAACATTAATGTTCTTTTTCTATAATTAATTTTGTGGATACTTGTTCAGTGAAAGCAATTGATCAGAAACAAATTGTGATACATAAGCAAACAATAGAAATAAAATTTAATGATAATTCTAAAATGACATTGTTTTTACAAAAGAAATGTTCGATGTGAAGCAATGGACATAATCAAAAGCTTGCATACATGAAACAAAGAACAACACAACGACTAAAGTAAAGTGAAACTAAAACATAGCCCTGAATTATTTCTAGTTGTTGCATTAGATTACAGCCTTGTTCTTCTTCTGATTTGCTTCTTTGTCTCTTTTTGCCCTGTCCAGTCCCATGATGACATCGTAGATGATTCTCCATGACTCATATGTTGCGAATGCATCTATTGCTGCATACTCGATAAGCTTTTCTGGCAGTGGATTGAATCCCCATAGAGTATGGTCCTCCTTGCGGTTAATTTTTTTCTTCATGTCATGGTAGTGAATGTCTATCATCCTGCCGGCAACATCAGCCAAAGAGTTAAACTTCTTTTTATTGTATGGGTCTCTCCATTCCACCTGAATATCAATGTAGTTGTCGGAGTTGATCTCCAAACCAGATAGCTTTAGCTTGCTTTTGTCTCCTTCAATGGCGAATCCGACGAAGGTGTACTCCCCATTCATGAGGAATTTGTCTAGTTCCATTGGCCTGCAAGATGTTTGTATAGAGTGAATATAGTTTATTTTCTTAGAAGTACCAATGTTTTTTGTTTTTTCTGAAACTGAACTGCAATATGAATATCTGAATCTGTTGCGTTGAGTAGTTGCTAATACTTTATTCATCATAACTAGTAAATCTGATAATATATTGCATAAACAATGCATGTTTTGTGCATGATTGTATTCTTGAACTAAATTTCATACATGTTTTTAATAGTAATGTTGTAGTTTTCTATTGTTCAGTCAAATATTTGTATTTGGTAAAACAAAATAAAATTGCGTGTATTTCTAGATCATATAATTCAAGAATCGAGCACATGAGTGACATACATGGAGCCAGATGAAAACTGTCAATGAATTCAGATGCCATGCTTTTCAAAAATGAAAACCAAAGTTTAAATAGTGGCGATTGTAGTGAAGAAAATTTAAAATCAATATTGACAATCAATAGTATAGATTGATAGTTATATTCTGACATGTCTTTAGCTGCAGAGATGTGGTAGACAAGGCATTCTTTTTCTACACATAGCTGGAGCACTGCTGCCCACTGTGGCTTCACGTAGTGTGTGTACTCGACATCAACGCGACTAGTTTGACGGGCATTCCGCCGAGCTTCCTCCTGAGCGTGGACAGCATCTTGTCCACGTCTTCACCCTTGCTTGTGCAAGCAACGTGGAGCTTGTGGTTTCCGTGGAGATCGACGTCGTGGAGCTCCCTGGTGTACCTGTGGCGCTGCTTGTAAAGAGGTGCATCCGCCATGACTATCCTCTGCTCTCTCGTGTTTGTTCTGGAGATAAGAGGTTGGTGAAAGGAATTGTGGAGAAGAAGATGCAATGGGTTTTTTGGGGGACGAAGCAGTTGTGTTTTCTCCTCTGCTCTCCTTGACAGGACGTGGGAGAGGTGGAGCGGGGTGGTAGCTTGGTGGGGCTCTGTTTTAAGTTACATGGCAACTATAGAGAGGTTCTGCTATGAGGAGGGTCTGTTAGTGCGTTGGAAATCCGGAACGTCGTGTCCTCTTTTTTCGTGACTTGTTTAGGTATGCACGCAACTGTCAGAAAAATGTGATGATTGTGTTTTCGGTGAATTTTCCTATTAAGTGCACTTCTTTTATATCAGAACATAACTGTGTACGTCCACATAGTGTACTGCATGGAAATGAAATTTGTTCTTCGTGCACTGAATTATATCGGATTAGGATTGATACAAATGTACGCACATTTAGTTTTTTTATGGAGTTCTTTCATGCAGTTCTTTATTTTATAACGGACAACTTTGCTTAACTAATAGAGCTGCATTCTTCATTTTAGCCATACTGCAATGCAGTAGAAGGAGAACTGTATGTCAGAAAAAAATACTTCATGGAGAACTGCATTGTTTGTCATCGCGGACTGCATTTGTACTTTTACTTCTGGCTTTCTGCGTTTTATTTATTATTAACGAACTGTAGTTTCTGGCTGTGCCCACACACATTTTTTCTTTTGTTGTTGTTATTCATTTAAAAAATGTTTTCTAATTTTTCTTTGATGTTTTATTTTTTGAAGTTACTGTTTTTTCTTAGTGGGCCTTGTTGGCCTGTGTTCGTGGAGTGAAGAGCATTGGGCCCAAGACGGCCTGTGAGCACGGCTGGTTCCTAGTGCATTGTGTGCCGCCTAATGTTTAGTCCCACCTCGCCCGCGGAAGGCGCACCCAACCTATTTATAAGCGCTGACGAGGCAGCTGTATCAAACTCCTCTGGTTACTTATTTGAGCGCTTACACATGGCGCTCGCTGCTCTATGCTCTCTGACCTATGGGCCCATGTGCGCCCGGACCTACGCATCGTGGCTCAAAACGACTCGCCTGCTATTGGCGCAGACCTACTACGAGACTGGCTGGGGCCGACTGCACCTGGGTGGTCAATTTTTTCTATTTTGTTTTTTAATGTAAGGGCGCGCATTGCTTAGCAAACTGTCCTTGCGCTGCATTGATCAGTGTTTCTGTACTGCATGTGCAAGCATTCCGTACTACATGTACATTTCTCATTTTTTGTTTTCATGTTTTTGCTCTTTTGTAATCTTTTTTTTTCCAGTGTAGGGGAGTGCACTGCTTAGTAAAGATACCTGTACTTCATTGATTATGTTCATGTACTGCATGTTCATATATTTCCGCACTATGTTTTTTTCAGTGTAGATGCGTGCACTGCTTTGTAAACCATGCGTGCACTGCACTGATCACCGTTCTGTGCTGCATGTGCACGCAGTCCGTATTACATGCACAGTTCTCATTTTTTTGTTTTTGTGTTTTTGCTCTTACGTAATTTTTTCCAATGTAGGGGAGTGCACTGCTTAGTAAATCATTCTTGTACTGCATTGATTTCATTTGTGTGCTGCACGTTCATATTTTTCGGCACTACATATGCAGATTGCATTTTTCTTTTTGTGTTTTTTCTCTTATCTATTTTGTTTTTTCCAAATTTAGGGGCGTGCACTGCTTTGTTGGGTATGTGTAAACTTCATTTTGACAAAGTCTGTACTGCATTGGTACACAACTTGCACTGCATGCGTCCTATTTGCACACTGCTCGAATCTAATGATACATGAGCAAACAACAGAAAACAAATTATCACAGGCATTCTGTACGACAAGTTCATCATGAGCAAACTAATTTCAACAGAAAGCAATCTAACATAATCAAAGTTCACATCATTACAAGTGATTCTGCATGGCAAGAAAACTAAGTTTAGCAAAAGCAAATGATCACAAGCAAACTAACGATACATAAGCAAACAACATAAAGCAAATTTGATGATAATTCTAAAACGACAGTGGCATTGGTGGCTCTTTGGCCGGCCCCATCTTCTTCTTCACCAGTCAGCGTCTCCCTATCCCCAGCTGCTCCTGGCGCGCTTCTTGGGGGGCTCCTCCTTCTCCAGCTTTGCACGGCGAACCCGTCCTAGGTGAGGGTGATGCGGTTCCATATCTCGTACGCTACGTAGGCGTCCTTTGCCGCGTACTCGATGTGCCTAATGGACAAAGGCAAGGTGGCCCCGCGCTTGTGCTCGTCGTCGGTGATCTTCTTCTTCATGTTGTTGTAGTAGTCGTCAATGAGCATGCCGGAGACGTCTCCAAGGGAGTCCAACTCCTTGGTTGCCTCGGGAACCCTCCACTCCTTCTGGATGTCGACGAAGTTGGCGACTTCCAGATTGACGCGATCTAGCCTTTTTTGTCGCCGTCGATGGAGAAGCCAACAGAGGTGTACTTGGGTCGGCGATGAAGTTGTTGAAGACGGTGCACCTTTCAGCGGCGCTCAGTTGGAAGAGCAGCACCGGGTGTTTCTTGCCGATGGAGAGTTGGCAGAGGGCGGGTTTCTACGTCGCTTCAGGCTCGTTGTTGTACTCGAGATCAATGCCGACGATATTGTGGCGCTGGAGGCTGAGGTGGCGCTCGTACTGCGCGAGGGTGATCGCCACCTGCTTCTTGTCGTTGGCATGGATGACGTGCAACTTGGTGTTGCCGTGGGCCTCCACGTCCGTGTACTCGTCGGCGAACGCCATCGCTGGTATTTGGGCTTGGTGTTTTTGCGTGGAGATGGATGTGATGGAGCGATTTGGTGGCAGCGCGATGGATACTTGTGTTGTTTGTGGATGAGATGGCCTATGGCAAGGGTGTGAATTTAAGGGGAGGCGCGGTGTGGGATGGCCGCAGCGGATGAACTGCACGATCTTGGCAATGATGCGATTTGTGCTGATCGTGGGTTGGCGTTGCGTCTGTGATCATGGGCTTATGGCAATGGAACCGCTCCGATTGGGTGGTTGTATGCGAACGTGGTGTTTTTTTGATAAGTAGATTTTTTGAACCACCACTTTTCTGTGCGAACGGGCATTTTTGTGACATTTATATGTATTCTGCGTGATAACGAAATTGCATTGGTTAGAGTACCGCACTGTATCGTGTGCAACGGAGAACTGCATGCTGTTTATAGGTGCGTACTTCACAGTATTTTTTGCTTGTCCTTGCTAGAGCCCCTGAATAAAGTACAATGTATTCCGCATTTTTACGAGTTTTTCACTGTGTTCTTTATCGTGTTTTTATCCATGTAGGTAATCCGGAACTGGATTTGCTAAACCGTACTGCTTCGTGTAGCTAAATGGACTGCATCTTTGTAGTGCTGCGTACTGCATCAATTTTTTGCCTGTACTTACTGCAGTCCCTGTACGGGAGGGGTAGGGGGGGTTGGCCCCCCCATTTATTTTTTGAAGTTATTGTTTTTTCTTAATGGGCCTTATTGGGCTGTGTTTGGGGAGTGAAGACGCATTTGGGCCCAAGTCGGCCTGTGAGCACGGTCGTTTCCCGGTGCGTTGTGTGCGGCCTAATGTTTAGTCCCACCTCGCTCTCGGAAGGCGTGCCCGACCTATTTATAAGCACTGGCACGACAGCTGTATCGAACTCCTCTGGTTACATATTTGAGCCCTTATACACGGCGCTAGATGCTATATGCTCTCTGACATGTGGGCCCATGTGCGCCCGATCCCACGCATCATGGCTCAAAATGACTCGCCTGCTGTGGGCGCAGACCTACCACGAGACTGGCTGGGGCCAGCTGCACTTGGGTGGTCAATTTTTTTTCTATTTTTGTTTTTTTCAATGTAAGGGCGCGCACTGCTTAGCAAATCATCCGTGCACTACATTGATCAGTGTTCTGGAGTGCATGTGCACGGATTTCGTACTACACATGTTTTTGCGCTACATTTTTATGCACTGCATTGGTAAGGGTGTGCACTGCTTTGTTGCCTCTATGCATTGCTTTCTTCATGGTCCTGTGCTTCAGGTGTACACATTTTTTCACTGCGTGCATGCTTCTTTTTGTGCTAAAGTTGTGATTGGTTATGCCAACGCTGCGGACTGCATGGCTTACAGATAAGGACTGCATCAGGTGCACTAATTCTGCTTTTGTGCACTGCGCAAAAGTGCTTTTCTTTGTGCTTCATTTTGAGCATGTACTGCACTTCATGCACACATATAGTGAACTTCCTGGTAAGACTTTGAAGAACTTCACACATAAAATGGTCTGTGGATTATAATTTTTCAGAGAATTATTATTTAATGATCTGTGGTTAGTTCGTGGGAATTTCTGCAGTCAAAGTCTTTGTTGAACTTCCTGGTAAGACTTTTTTGTTTTGGTAACATAAACCTTTATTGATTGTCCTTCATTCGTGGTAACATAATTTTCATTAACTCCTCTTTAATTTTCAGTTTTGACCTTTTTGCATTCCTCTTCTATAAATGTAGGCCAACTTCTACTCTTCCTTTGCAGTTCATTTCTCCTCTAGCCGCAACTTCTCTCCTTTCTCTAGCCTCTCTTTATTTTTTACCTTTTCTATGTTTTTGTTGCGATGGCTCCAGGCCCCTGCGTGAATCTCTCCTGCAGCAGGCATGGTTGTGGTGTGCCGACACACTACGATTGCTCAGCTTGCTCGCAGGTGCGTCGTGCTCATCGTGGGGGGAAGGTATTGTGCCGAGCTGAGCGAGCTGAGCAGCTTGCATATGGCACAGTATTCACAGAAGGATTGGATATGGGCCACATCAACGTTTTTGCGATCCATTCCGCCCTGCTTCGCCGTGGTCTTGGCCGCACAAGTCCTTTTGTTCATCAGCTTACGCCAACAGATGTTGAGACTCACTACAAGATGGTAATTTCACTTTGTTCTGATTTTTCTTTGTGTTTTCTTTTTTTGTATAATTCCATACTAGTCTGATCTTCTAGTTTTTTAGGAATGTACTTATTTTGTTTTATTGAAGTGTACTGCACTTTGTACTTATATCTTGTTTTTATTTCTTTGCTTGTGTGCATGGAGCTCGTGTTTTATTTTGCATGGTTACAATATGTGAACTGCTTAGATACTAGATGAAAAGTAATAGTTTCCACAATTTTCCCCGCTAGTATGTTTTGTACTACATGCAGGTAGTCTCAAGATCTTCATAATAGTTGCAACCGTACTTCTTGTTTGCAAGTTCTGCACTGCACATTAGATTCTGTTTAATCTATAATATTTTTTTGCAGAAAATCCCCCAACGAGTTGTTAGGTATCTCCGGCTCAAGAAGAAGGGAATTCTCCAAGTTGTTCTTGGTAATGGACACCTTCAACCAGCCAAGTACCATGTAGGCGTTGACGGGCGGCTGTGTCTGCAGAAAGGGTGGAAGGAATTTGTAATTGATAGTGTCCTGAAGTCTGAGCAAGTTGTTGTCCTCAACTTCTTTGAACTCGGGGATCGTACGGTTAGAATCATGTTTGACGTGATTGGTTAAGGTTATGAGGTTGATTTGTAATAATTACTTTTGCATGTCGAATGCTTCATCTTTTTGGTGTGTTTTGTAATAAGCACTTTTGTGATCTGAACCGCTTCAATTATTATTCCGAACTTCGTGCTTCCAGTGAACTAACTGCATTCTTTACATCGTTTTTGGATTAATATGTGTCAAAGTTTTACTCTAGACTGCTATATATATATGGTATACTCTATACACCATTTCTCTTTAAATGGTTTAGTTGAATAACTCATATTCAGTGGGAAATTTGTGTTTACACAAAATTAAAACTGATACATAAGTCATGTAGATAAGCAAACTGCTATGCATATGATTAATTTATTGAAGTTCATCTATTTGGTCGTTAACCTGTTGCTTCTCTGCGGTGACTAGAGCGTGTCTAATGTTGCACTTTCTTTTGTTTTCTGTGGCGGTGTTGCTGGTTCTTGTCTCTGCACCGCTGTGTTTGTAGTCCCTCGTGTGCTGGTTGATGGCTAGTTTCATTTTCCAGTGCTGTGAACTGCACCCTTCCTTGCTCCCCGCGTGCTGCTTGATGGCTGGTTTCATTTTCCAGTGCTGTGAACTGCATCCTTCTTTCCTCCCCGCGCGCTGGTTGATGGTGGCTTTTGTTTTTGAGTGCTGTGAACTGCATCCTTCCTTGCTCCCCGCGTGCTTGTTGATGGCTGCTTTCGTTTTCCGGTGATGTGAACTGCATCCTTCTTTGCTCCTCGCGTGCTGGTTGATGGTTGCTTTCGTTTCCCAGTGATGTGAACTGCATCCTTTTGTGCTCCTACCTTCTTTTTTGAAAGTGGTGTCGTTCTCGGTTGTTTCTGTACAACAGCATTCCCTTGTGGTGGTCTTGTTGGCATTGTTTCTTCATGTTCTTCGTCCTCTTCACTCTCTTCTTCCTCCTCTTCTTGCTCTTCCTCATCTTCATCATCTGTTTCTTCATAAGCCACTGCTTCTTCAGTTTCTTCATGTTCTTCGTCCTCTTCACTCTCTTCTTCCTCCTCTTCTTCATCTGCTTCTTCATAAGCCATTTCTTCTTCAGTTGTGTCACCATCTTCTTCTTTGATTTCTTCTTCTTCCTCCTCATTTTCTGATCTTGTTCTTTTGGGGCAGGTTCTTGAATTGTGTCTCTTCCTCTTTTTGCAGATGCTACAGCGTCTCGGTTTCGTCCATTTCTTAGTGTTGTGAGTGGAATTTCTGTTTGGTTGTGCATCACCGTGTCCTCGGTTTTCTTGTTCATGTCTTTTTGTACATGTCGTGGAATTGTGGCCGCTGATTTCATTACATGTCTTGCACTTGTTTATTCCCAGTGGGTGACCATCACTGTCCAGCTCAGGCTGTGGCTTACTGTTTTTGTCATCATTATTCTCCTTGCATGCAACCTTTTTCTAGGTTGCGTCACCCCCTTTCTTCCTTCCTCTTGTGTTTGAAACAGGAGGTGGAAGAATTGTTTCTTTTTTGATAGCACCAGTTCCGCTGTGTTCGGTATTTTCTACTTGCTCGGCATTATTGTCATGCTGGGATTTCTCTGCATGCTTTAGTTTTGCTTCTTATTCTTCTTCTTCTTCTTCTTCTTTGTTGAGCACATCAACTTCCTCGATCCGTGCCCTCATACCAGACAACGCTCTGTGGCATCCAGCGTCGGACCTTGTCACTCTGTTTGCAAGGTCCATTGTTGTTTCTGTCAGCAATTTTCTACGGCAAAAAAGTGAGGTTCCATCTGGTGATGTTTGTTCATAGTCTCGTTTGTCAAACGTTGCATCTGATCTTGCGTTACGGGTGTATCTTTTCATGATGTACACCTCAGGAATCTTGAGTACTCTCAAATGAGAAAGCATGCATAACACATGGACGCAAAAGAGCCCTGCAGACAACACATGATCACTTTGTTTTGTAAGTGAACTGCATGAAATTAATAAACACATATTTTTTCCTTATTTGTTCATTTTAAAGAAGTGAACTTCATTTGGTTTTGTGAATTAGGCATGCATGTAGATTTTTTTGTGATAGGAGTCTCACCTGTGTGTGTCTAGAGTTTGCATTCACATTCGTAGACATCTTTCTGTTCATCGGCGACCACTTGGAAATTATGTCTTGCCCAGTCAAATTCATCCGATCTGTTGTAGTGGTGTACGAGATACTTTGTCGGCTTCTCAGGGCACCGTTCTGCTCTGAATGCAGTGCTACGGTAGAGTGTTTCTTTGAAATCTGCAAACACTGCCCTTGTATACACTTTTGATAACTGAACTTTGAACCCAAACTGGGTTGTTGTCTTTACCTCTGACTGCATGATCAAAAATGCACTGTTACGAACCAGATAAATGAAAAAATTGTTTGATTTTGTAGTTATATATTTTAGCAGTTTTTGAGTGACATTTTGTTTACCTCATTTGCTACTGTCTCTGCGTGCTCGACGGCCTTCCTGGTCTGAATGCACTTGTCCACCTGCTGAGCAAACAGATGGAGATCATGCTTCTCTTTGACAAAGTTTTTCTTCAGTATGCGGTTCATGCTCTTGCTTCTCTGTGTGGAAGTCATCCGAGCACAGAAAAATTTCCTTGTAGTAAGCCGAGATCCACTCGTGCCTGTCTTCCCACAGCGAATTCATCACTTCATCGTCTTGCAAGTTGTATGTCTGAATGAGGTCCTTCCATACTCGTTCAAATTCTGATGGCATTAGTGGGTGGTTCAGCACCGCATTAAGGTCATCCTTAAGTTTCTCGTGCGCCTTATACAATAAGGCGAGGTGGTCTTTGTGCTTCTTCATGATATGCCACCGACACAACTTATGGAGAGTATGTGGGAGGATAGTTTTTAATGCTGCCTTCATCGGAGAACACTGGTCTGAGAAGGCACAAATAGTGTTTTTTGTTAAGTTGTTTGTGTGTGTAAGATAGATGGAAGAAATATAAATTCACCAAACAAATGTAAGTATGCAGGTGTTTGTTTCTTTTTGTACCTGTGAGCATGCAGATTGGATGCTAGTTGTTCATACACCTCATAAATGTTTTGAAAACCCACTCGAACGATGGTATTGTTTCATCTCGCACGAGTGCAACAGCAAATATGGTGCTTTGTAGATGATGGTTCACTCCCACGAAGACTCCCAGCTGCATGTGGAATTTGTTAGTTTTATACGTCGTGTCAAATGTAACGCGGTCTCCAAAATCTTCATACGATCCTTTGCAACTTGCGTTGGCCCAAAAGACGTTTCTTACACGGTTATCTGCATCAACGTCATAATCATAGAAAAACTCTAGGTTTATCTTCTGCATATTCTCGAAGAAATCCAGAAGTTTCTTGATGTCATCTTGGGACTCTTCTCTGGCAAACTTTTGTTTCCTGTATTTTCAAACGCAATGCAAACGCACCTCATCAAACAGGAAATAATTACCGACAGGATGCTCAAGCGATATGTTATGTGATGTGCTTACTTGTTTACCCAGTCGCGGCTAGTATGTCCCATGTACTGCAGACCACCGGACATACGCTGCAGCGTTGACATCATCTGAGCATGTGTGTGGTTGTCTAGTTGCATGTCTTTCACTAACTGGTCTATCAAAGGATCGTCTTTTTTGTGCGATCGCTTGTGCAAAAGCATCCCGGGGCTTTCCTCCATCTTGTGATTGTGGTTGAGTTCAACCATTTCTATCACAAAATTGCCGTCCTTCCTCTTTTTGACTCTAATATTTGCCTTGCAGTCAATCCTTTTGGATGTCTTCTGGCGTTTCCTTTGATAATCTGACACAGTCTGCTTGTGCGTCCCTTCTCTTGAGCAGACAATGTAGGTATTTGTCTTGTGTTGTGCCCTGTGGCGTATGCCAAACCCTGCACATCTTGCATAATTGTTGTAAAAGTCCCATGCCTTGTCGTATGTGGTGAAGTTCATTCCAGTGGCAGGTATGAGGTTCAGCGGCATGTTTTTATCCTGCATTAAGCGCAATGCTCTATGAGATAATTTGTTCTGTTCTGTTTTTTAAATACGAGGAGTGCATACGAGTTTAAAAAAGCATTTCAGTGTTCCTAAGTTTTCAGAAGAATCCAATGTATTAGATGCTAGGTCAAACCTCAAAATAAATATCAATGTGCACCTGCAATGTTATCTGAATGGACTGCAACTATTATTATTATTTTTTAGAACATAAACTTACATGTGTGTAGAGTCGTTGACCCGATGGTGTTTGCAGCTCGCCGGGTTGTATTGGACATGGCGGGGTTATAGCAGATCTGTGTAGTTGAGGATCTCGCGGCGGCAATAGTGAGGAGGATTTGTACCTGCTGTTGACTTTTGACTGAGGCACCGTTTGTGGTCGCTTTGTCGAAGTTGATGGAGCAGCTCTGCTTGAAGCTCTGTTTTTTGGTGCAGCAGGTGGACGCTGAGCTCTGTTTTGGGGTGCAGCAGGTGGACATGGTGGTAATCCAGTGTTGTGACGATGTCTTAGTGGATTGGTTTGAAAATTTTGGAGCAGTGGCACATCATCATGGTCATAATCATATTCATCATCTGCTGTAACATCGTGTTCAACTGCATTATCATTGTCTGTTCGGACATGCTGTCCAAACGTAGTGAACTCGTGCTTATACTCTGGGTTGAGAACTGTTATTGGCTCATCTTCATCATCGTCATCTTCATCCTCCTGTCGGTGAGTGACCTCCCAGATGAAGGTGACATCGTCGTCATCCTCAACTATCTCTTCTCCCTGGAAAAAATCCTCTTCCGGAGAGTAGTGCACCTTGTTTGTTGTCGTGAAGAATCCTCGAGGAATCTCAGGGGTAACCCAGCCAGTATCTCTTTCAGAAGAAGCTTTACTCTTCTGAAAGTTGTTGTTCCCTGGGTTGTCAAATGTGCGCGGCATTTTGTATCTGCTGAACGTCATTTCCTGCACACAAAATGACTGAGCTGCATTGTCAGCCAAAATGAACTGAATCATGCAAACTGCAATGTGTTACAAATGGTACTGCGAAACTAATGCATGTTGACTACATCACCCTGCAATGTGAACTGAAGTAACCGCACTGCATCGTTGTCCGTAATGAAACTTACACAAGCGTACTGCATAACCTAGCAAGTTCACTGCATTTTCCCGCACAACGAATCGAAGCAACCGCACTGCATTGTTTTTGTAGGCGTACTAGACTGCTTGTACTGCTTTGTCTGGAATAACTAAAGTGATATGGTTGAGGAACTGTACTGCTTACCTCGTGTTGCAGTGATTTCTTGCATTTGCAGGAGGAAGTTCTCTTCTCGTCCGTCTACACAACTTTCTCGTTCGCCTGTGCAGTCCACTTGCCCTTCAGAAGTTCATGAGTGGTATGGACGTTGCTCAAGGTGAACGGAGATGGAGGATTTCCTCTGAAGGTCGTTGCAGACTTAATCCAAGAAGCTGCTATGGATAAAGGAACCTTGCGCACAGTCCTCCTTGCTCGAATTGGTTTGATGTCGATGCAGCACCAATCCACATCTGATGAAGTATAGCTAATTGCAGGCCCGGAGGAGTTCAGCGGCGGCGCTACTGACCTGCTGCCGTGGAAGAAGGCCGATATGCTGGTGAGGGAGGCGTTGCTCGGTTGCTGCCGCGGAAGAAGGCCGAGCGGCGATGGGAGGTGGCGCTGCTTGGCCGCTGCCGCGGAAGAAGGCCTAGAGGGGAGGGGCGGCGTCGCTGCCGGCCACTGCCACGGAAGAAGGCCGGGAGGGGAGGGGCGGCGTAGCTCCCAGGCCGCCACCGCGGGAGAAAGCAGGGAGGGGAGGGGCGGCATCGCTGCCAGGCCGCCGCCGCGGAAGAAGGCTGGGAGGGGAGGGGCGGCGGCGCTCCCAGGCCGCTGCCGCGGTAGAAGGCCGGGAGGGGAGGGGCAGTGGCGCTCCCAGGTCGTTGCCGCGGTAGAAGGTCGGGAGGGGAGGGGCGGCGGCGATCTGGTGGAAGGTGTTATCAGAATAAGGCTTTGGTGTTATTAGAATAAGGTCTTAAGGGGTGTTATTAGAATAGACCCACCCTGTATATATAATATATATTATATATATCATCGAATGTCTCACAACCACCATTATTCACATACACATGTATATATATACAATTAGGTATATGTACAATTTATCCTACATGTTGCCTTGGTGCCTTCGGAGCACGATGACAATTGGGAGTGGTTCATGGGGGCGGTAGCGGGTAATGGTATTCTCCTTTGGGATCTATGACCTGGTCGAGCAAAAATCCCGCTATTTCCTCTTGAATTGCTAGTATGCGCTCCGTTGGTAGGAGCTGCTCCCGCACGTCTATGAACTTTTAAGAAGGAGATCAATATGCATGTGTATTAGTTGTGTGACTAGATATCGATAATGATGTAAAAATTATGAATAGTGTTCTAGCAAACATACCCATTGTTGTCTATCAGATTTGCTCCTTTCAGACAACATCATGCGAATGTTCTCGCAAACGTAGTATGCACACAGATCAGTCCCCGGCGCGTGCTTCAGGGCCTTTTATGAGAATGTAATTTAATCAGATAATAATTAATCAAGCATGATAAATAATTAATGGTATTGAAACAAGAATTAAAGAGATGGTAGCTAGCTAGTACTACTTAATTACTTACCTTGGGTCGAAACCAATACAACTTTTGTCGCCATTTGCCTGGAGTCACCTTGATGAACTTTGCCCAAGCCCTGCCCGCCGGCAAAGAAAATGAATAAAGGGGTTATTAAATAGTTGATATCAGGAAACGATGAACTAAAAAGGCCGAGATATAGTTAATAATGATTGAAAGTACCTACCGACTATCCCCTTCAAGATGGTGAAGTCACTTTCTTTTTTAAGTAGTGAGTCCAGTACTCCAGCTGTTCCTTCTTCAACTTTAATGATTAACAAGATCCAGTGGTATTTGCATGCGCACACGTTTGCATGTCTTAATTAAGCGGGCATGTGCATAACACTAATCAACTACCCTAAACCTTATACACTTAATTATTAACATCTAGCTAGCTAGTAAGCAAAACCAAAATTTGTAGTACAAGACAGTGTGACTCATAGGAAGTTGTAAGGAAGTAGTATATATATCTTCATTAGTATTGAGGCACTTGAAGAACTCTAGCATGTTATTCTCTGCATATTTTTGATACCATTTGTATTTCCATGGGTCTTCATTAATGGAATTTGGGTCAATGAACCCAATGCCATAGCGTCCAACTTTTTTCATTTCATACATCTCCATCCTGCATAATACCACATAAAAGAATATAGTGAGGATAATTACAGGTAATGATTGATCAATGAGCACTACAGCTAGCTTGAGACTTAAATTACAGAAAGAAATCACTTACAAATAATAGCAACTGACGATAGATTCGTCGAGTGCATCTTGATTGAATAACTGAAATAGTTCTAAATACTCAACGGAGACAGCTAGCCCATGGAAGTAATGCTCCTTCTTGACATTCACCATGAGGGACTCTCGATTGGAACTCTTGGTAATTTTCATGTACCAATCATGCAATTCATACATTCTCGTTGGGAGTTTCTTGAACTCCTTAGGCTCGACCAAAGGTTCGTCGCAGACATATTTCTGTTTTATGTCCTCCTCTCTAAGCGGAGACATGGGCTCAATCTCGAGGAGTTGTCCAACAGTGATACCGAGCATTTTAGCCTGGCTTCTATGCTCGTTGGTTATTACCAGCTGATTGCCCTGCTGGGGAACGGTTTTCCCACATGGTGCGCTGGTACTCTCATGTGTTGGCACAACAAGCAAGGGGGTCGATTGCGCCTCCTATTCTCCCAGCTGGGGAACGGTTTTCTCGCATTTTTTGCCAGCTGCTTGGCTCGACTCCTTCTGTAGTCATGCTCGATGTGCCTTCCTGATTTGGCGCTCATAGTCTGAGTCAACAGGCTTGGGAGCTGGTGGTCTAGCCATACGAATAAAGTGGTCAACCTTTTCCTCAGGCACTTTCCCCCTTGGCGGCGGTGCCGGTTTCGGTCCAAAATGGGCGTCCACTTGGGCCTTCACTATGTTCGCGTTTTGCTCCTCGGTCATGTCGTAAGGCCTCAGAGGAAGAGGAGTGAGGCTTGGACCATATTGAAATCGCTTGCCTCCGCCTATACCTCCTGTACTACCTCGACTCATACCGCTATGCACCATAGATGTGGCGGCTCTCTTCCGCGATTGCTGAGGCGGCGGAGATGGCTGATGTGGCTGAGTTGGAGCAGGAGAGTGGCCTGACGTTGTACCGGACTTGAAGCAGGAGGAGTGGCCTGACGCGGTGTCGGACTTGAAGCAGGAGGAGTGCCCTGATGCTGCGCCGGACTTGAAGCAGGAGGAGTGGTCTGACGCTATGCCGGACTTGGAGGAGGAGGAGTGGCCTAATGCGTTGGTGGACTTGGAGGAGCGGGAGTCTGCTGATGCGGTGGCGGACTTCGAGGAGTCGGTTGACGTGGTGTCGGTGGCCTTGGAAAGAGGATGCAATCCTTTCTCCATAGGAAGATACAATGTTTGGCCTCTCCCAGTGTGTGCTCCTCGTCACCTCCAGGAATGTCAAGCTCTAGCCCCGAATATTGGTCCACCACTTCATCAACCTGGACACGAGCATAGTCGGCTAGAATCGGGTTGCAATGGAAGGTTGCATCGGGGGAATTTGTATAAGCAATGGCGTCCGCCACCTTCATGGATATGTTCTTCATTTTGAAGTGTAGCTCACAGTTAGTGCTCTCCATGATGTCATCCACAGGGTATCTATCCAGCAGTGCGTCGCCCGGGGCGGAACCAACACTGCTTCTAGGCATGGATGGGACGGTGCTATCCAATGCTGGATCATCCGCTAGCTGTTGCCGCTGCTAAGACCCCCTTTCCTGGCTAAGTGAGTCGATCTGCTGCTGCTGCCGCTGGAATTTGAGTGCTAAGTCCGCGTGCGCTGATTCTAGGCCTTGAAGGCGTTCTGCTTCCTGCTTCCTCTGCTCCTCCTCCAGCTTCCTCTTCTTCTCCTCCTCCATCTTCCTTCTTGCACGGCTTCTGTAGTCGGCGTTCCAGTCTAAAAATCCCTCATACCACGGAAGAACGCCCTTGCCTCGTGTTCTTCCCGGGTGTTCAGGATTTCCCAGGGCGCGCGTAAGCTCATCGTTCTCTCTGTTGGGCATGAACACCCCCTTTCGAGCATCTTCTATTGCTTGAAGTAACTTATCTTTGGCTCCTTAGACTTGCCTTCTTCGAAACCAGGCATGTCTTCGGGTCCAACGCCCCCCATGCACATAGAACCAAGTTCTGCACCTGGGGGCCAGCTCCTAGTAACTGGAGTAACCTCTGCATCTAGCATATCTTGCTCAGACTTATCCCACTTAGGCATTGCCACCGCGTAGCCACTTGGCCCCAGCCTATGGAACTGCTCCTCTTTTGCGGCATTGGCCTTGTTTTTTCTCGACCATTCCTTAGATAATTCCGATTCCTTAAATTTCATGAAAGTGGGCCAGTGTTCTCTTTGCTTCTCTAGTGTTCCCTTGAATTCTGGAGTCTTCTTTCCTCCTTCGATGTACTTGGCCCATATAGTTTTCTTGTGGGTGTTGAATGCAATTGCCATCTTCCTAAGAGCAGCGTCCTTGACTTTCTCCACATCTGCATTAGTGAAATGATCTGGTAGGGTGAAATGTTCCATGAGAGATTCCCAAAGCATTTTTTTGCTCTGTTGTCGACCCAAGTAAGATCTGGATGTTTGTTTGTTGGCTCTTTCCATTCTTGAATGGAGATCGTGAGTTGGTCCCTCACAAGAACTCCGCACTGACGAATGAACTTGTTCGCAATGTTCTTAGGTGTGCTTGGTTCGCCATTAGTTTTGATGGCATCGATGTTGTACTTTACACCGTCCTTCAACTTTTTGCCCAAACCTCGCACTGTCCTACTGCATGTAGAAGCAGATTTGCTCGATCCGGCGGGCTGAAAGAAGAAATATTGATTCATTAATATATCTTCAAATAAAAAAACATGTGATGATCACCAGATCCCTGCTTATATAAATATACCTCGCCGGTCTCTGTTATTTCAAGATCAACATTGTCGGCGTCATCATAATCATAATCATAATCATAGTTCATGACTTCATCAATTCGGTCGTCGCGATCGAATATCATATCATCACCCTCCCCGGTATTGTTCAGATATTGGGAGCCGTCATCTTCTTCATTCTGATCATCTGGCCCATGAGGGCTGTGTATGATCTCGAACAGGGTCTCTCTCCCTCTCTACCGGTATTGTCCGCCATAGCTTTTATTTAACTAATTTAGAAGAAACATAAAACAATTTAGTACAATGCATGGATGCAATCAATAAGGAAAAACGGAATCATAGTACATAATATGCATCGTCTCG
Source organism: Triticum urartu (assembly GCF_003073215.2). NCBI lineage: Eukaryota > Viridiplantae > Streptophyta > Magnoliopsida > Poales > Poaceae > Triticum > Triticum urartu. Next base: position 121,357,739 of record NC_053025.1, on the reverse strand, counting down.
AATAATATATAATCTCGAATACACCGTCTCGAATAATATATAATCTCGAATACATTGTCTCGAATATTATATATCGAATACATCACTAGCTAGCTAGCTAATAAAGATCAAATACTATAGAAGAATCTAGGCCACTCGCGGTTCCTGAGGTGCGGGCGGTGGACACCCAAAGATAAGGAACCATCATAGGATCATAGCTCCGGTCATCTCCCCAAAGAACCTGTCAGGTATTGGAGAACCTAATGTCCATAGCAGCCATGTAGCGATGGACGTGCTCATCCTCCTCCCTGACACGGTGACGCACCACCTCCGGCGGGGCCGGCTCCCTCTGCACCGAACGTGGCCCACACAAACGCCACCAAAGGAGATCAGGGTCGACAATGGGACCCGGGGTCGGGTTCCTCACCAAGCGGCGCGCCCCTAAAGGTAGCACCTCTCAATGCCATCCCGGTGGAGCCTAGTGCCGGACATGGGTCCTCTGAAGCAGGATGTCATCGCGAACCGGTCGACGGCGAGGATGCGGGCCGGGCATCATCAAAAACAAATACTATATGGCATTGTAACATTTTTTAAATTATTGGATTATGATTTCTTATATAAAAATTCTAAATTTCTATAACTAAAATTATAAGAAACTAAAAAAACATCAAGCATCGTCTAAAAATTTGAAATCAATCTAATTCATCTAGCTAAAACTAACATTCCTAAAATTTCTAACATTTGTATATAACTAACATTTCTATAACATTTATAACATTTGTATAAAAAATAAAAAAAATAAAAAAACTTTGACATTATATATATTATAACTAACATTTCTATATACTATTTGACATTAATCTAATCTAATTAATTAATTCATCTAAAACTTTGTATGAAAAACAGAAAAACAGAAAAAACTAAAAACAGAAAAATTGTGTGTGTGGGCGCGTGTAGTGTGTGTGTGTGCGCGCGTGTGTAGTGTGTGTGTGTGTGTGCGTGCGCGTGTGTGTTCGCACGCGCGTGTGTGCAGTAGCTACGGCCGGCGCCAGCGGCGCGGTGGCTTTGGTCGATTGGAGGGAGGAGAGGGGCCGGGGAGGGGCTCACAACGCGCGGGGGCGAGGTCAAGGCGACGGCGGGGCGAGGTCGATCCAAGGCAACGGTGACGGCGATGCGAGGGGATGGCGACGGGCCAGTGCTGCGACGAGGACGGGCCGGCGACGGGGGCGGCGTAGAGTCGACGGGGACGACGCGACGAGGACGGGGGCGGCGCGAGTCAACGGGGACGACGCAACAGGGGCGGCGACAGCGTGGGACGGGGCGGCGGCAGAGAGAAGTGGGAGATGAGAAACTGAAATTTTTCGAACTATTTCTTATATAAGAGGCACCTTTAGTACCGGTTGGAGCCACCAACCGGTACTAAAGGCCTGTTTTGGACAGGCCAAGCGGCGGTAAGGGCAGACCTTTAGTATCAGGTTGTGGCTCCAACCGGTACTAAAGACCCCCCCCCCCTTAGTACCGGTTGGAGCCATGACCCGGTAGTAAAGGGGTGCGCTACCAGGCGAGGGGCACAGAAGTTTAGTCCCACCTCGCTAGTGTAGCGACTAGACCTCAAACAGTCTGATCTCTATGCTCCGGTGTCATCCCTGGATCAGTAATGCTGACACCACACAGTACTCGGAGGATTTATAGCAGAGTAGCAATCACACACTTATTACATCGAATGTCTCAAAAGAGAACTTATTACAATAAATATGGCTTAAGGCCATCTAATAACGATAACAGTGGAAGGCTTGGAAGATAAGTGAGTCCATCAACTCCAACGGCATCACTGAGTATAGGACCACAACCTAAAAACTCCTTAATCGTCGTCTGAAAAGTCTGCAACATTAACGTTGCAGCCCGAAAACGGGTCAGCACATGGAATATGCTGGCAAGGTAACACATAGAGAGTAATGGAATGAAACAGCTATACTATCTGCATATTTGGCTGGTGGAAAGCTCTATGGTTACGGTTTTTGCGTAAAGCCAATTTTTCCCTACTTCAAAGGAATAAAATTTAATTACTATCATGGTGGTTGTTAAACATTGAGAATGGTTGACAGCATTCTCAATCCCAATTAAGCATCATCATTAAGCATAACCCAACAAAATTAATTTAGAGTAACATGTTGAGATTCACATGATAATCCAGGTACTAGATACTCAGAATGTCCATAACCGGGGACACGGCTAACCATGATTAGTTTATTACACTCTGCAGAGGTTTGCGCACTTTTCCCCACAAGACTTGATCGCCTCCGTTTGTTTTCTCGCACTACATGGTGTTTGAGAAGACGGATGACCGAGACATAGTCTTTCAGAAGCGCTAACACCTTACGATCGGGTAGACCGTACCACCTACATCCCCTACATCTGCTAGTCTACCACTGTAAGAGTTCGCACAACTTAGTCAACTATGCTAGAGCCCATAATAGCTTGTGGCTGCACACGGAAGTTTCTAGTATGAATAGTCTCATGATCCCTTTGAGCCTGGGTGGCGGTCCAAAAGAAAACAGGCAAGTCCTGGAACACCCAGGTGCCTCAATCCACCCAGATGTGTGTTTAAGTTGCCACCTTAGATAAACCATTAATTATCAATCTCACATCTGTCATGGATATCACTCACCCAATCCACGTCTACTAGCATAGCATGGCATAATAAGCAAACGTAGAAGAAACTCCCAAAGGTTTGATAATAAACAGGTAATAGGTACTACCTCATCTACTTCCCATCCCACAATTAATTAGATCCTAATCATGCAATGTGTGAGGATTGATCTAATGCAATAAAACAGGGTAGTAGAAAAGGTATGATCAAAGTGTTACTTGCCTTGCTGATGATCCGGGAAACCTAGCGATTCGAAGTAACAGGCGGCGCACTCCGGATACTCTATCGCAGACAAACAAACAAGCATACAATAAGTACTCAACTAATGCACAGGTAAAACTCAAATAAGAGATCTAACCAGAAGGTTCAACTTAAGAACTCTAGTTGGCAAAAAGAATCAAATCGAACGAAGCAACGAAAGTCAAACGGCGGAAGAAAACAACTTCGTTCTAGTAATCTGGATCTAGGGCAAATTTTCTAGTAGAAAAATCTTGTTTAAGTTGGTTAAACGGATAGAGGGTTTCGAGACGAAACTCTAGGCGCTTGAATCGCCTGATTCCGATAAATGAGCGAAAAGTTAAACTAAAACGAAAATCGGATCAGGAATCAAGATCAAAAAATTGCGGATTTAATCCGAGAAAAAGAAAACGACAAACGGATTAACGAATGAACGTTCATTATCCAGATCTAAATGATGAACGTGTTCGTTTAAACAAACAAACGAGCGAACGTTCGTTATTTAACCTAAACCGAAAAAAACCGACGGAAAACCAATTGGTTTTCTAAAAAAACGGGCGGCACGGATTACGAGGCGGCGGCGAACCTCGGCGGCGCAGCGGGGCGGCGGATCCGGCGGGCGGCGGCGCGAGCGGCGGCGGTGGCGCTGGCGGCTGGTGAGGTAACCAAGCGTTTCTTCAACTCCTGAAAACTAGCCTCACACTCCTCCGTCCATATGAACTTGGTATCTTTCTTCAGCAACTCCCTCATAGGCTTCGCAATCTTTGAGAAATTCTCAATAAACCTCCGGTAGTATCCTGCGAGTCCAAGAAAACTCCGGATCTCTCCAACTGTTGTTGGGGCTTCCCACTTGGTCACGGTTTCAACTTTAGTGGGATCAACTGCTATACCTTCTCCAGATATAACGTGTCCGAGGAATCCTACTTCCTTCAACCAAAACTCACATTTGCTGAACTTGGCATATAATTGATGTTCTCTGAGCTTTCCAAGTACCAAACGCAAATGTTCCTTATGCTCCTCTTCATTCTTCGAATATACCAGGATATCATCAATGAACACTACGACGAACTTATCCAAAAACTCCATAAACACTTTGTTCATCATGTTCATAAAATAGGCAGGCGCGTTAGTCAGACCAAATGACATAACGGTATACTCATACAGCCCATACCTAGTGGTAAAAGCTGTCTTCGAAATATCCTGTTCTCGAATCTTCAACTGGTGGTATCTTGATCGCAAATCGATCTTGGAAAATACTTTAGCTCCTTGCAATCGATCAAACAGATCGTTGATCATTGGTAGTGGGTACTTGTTCTTGATCGTTACTTCGTTCAATCCTCGGTAATCAACAACCATCCTTAACGATCCATCCTTCTTCTCCACTAGAAGTACTGGCGATCCCCAAGGCGAAGAACTTGGGTGAATATATCCCTTATCCAGTAACTCCTTAATCTGCTTCTTAATTTCCACCAAATCCTTTGCTGGCATCCTATATGGTCTCTTTGATATTGGCCCTGTGCCTGGCAATAGCTCAATCAAAAACTCAATATCTCTATCCGGTGGCATGCCTGGCAACTCCTCTGGAAATACATCAGGAAAATCCCTTACCACTGGTACTTCCTCCAGCACAATTCCTGTTAGGCAATTTACTTGGGTCCTCTTTGGCACATGCCGGGATACATA